>NW_008665065.1:39658-63477 GCF_000695815.1 Acanthisitta chloris | reverse complement strand
GAATGCCACATACCTGTGTCCACACTGACATTGTATTATTAAGGACACCAGAAAAGGAGCAAATGTAAGAGGCAGTTTTGGAGCTTACTCTGATTATTGTGCAACACCAGTTGCAACTAGTGGAGAGCTGGGTGCTGAGAAAAGCCTCAGGCTGCCTGCAGAATTGCAGTATCTGGTTATGCATGTCAATCTGATCAGTTCTCATACTTCCTTGGGTGTGTGTCTGGAAAACACCCACCATTAGAAACAGTAGCAACAAGCAAATAATGACATGACACACAATTAAAATCAGTGTCGACACTATCACAAAACCAGCTTGCTTAGGGAACAGATCGTACCAGCTGGAAGACAGCAGCAGTTGTTCCCCTCATGACAGAGTTAGAAGCAAATGCTGTATAAAAAGGCAGTAAATATTTGAAAGAAATCATCAAGATTTACTTGCATGACTGAAAGTATCCCAGATCCACAGAGAGAAGAAATAACATATAAAAACGTATTTATCTTAAGAAATGAATTAATGAACATGAGAATCTCTATGAGGATCAATAAAAGATTCCAGAAATGAACATTTTTCTAATCAGTCAATCATAGAGAGCAGCATCTGACATAAACCATGTCTAACTACTGTGGTGTGATATTCCTCAGCAATTGTATCATAACAAAATCATCCAGGTTAAATATGAAACCACACGAATTAAGTGAATTCAATTAGAAAGGAATCAGTCATTTTTGACATTGCTACAAGTCAAAGACTGGCAATAAAGGAGAATGTTGCTTACAAATTAAAGGTCATAATGACAGTGTCTAAGGAAGTTGTTTCTGACAGACAGACCTGTATTAACATGGCAACTACACCAGACTTGGCTTTAAGGATAAATGTGGCTAAAACTACAATTTGGCTAACTAATGCAAAAAAGGGAATTTAATTTTATTTTGCCAGATAGAGTCACACTGAAATATCTGACTGTAGGATTTTGCATTCAGAAGCTTAACATTAGCTCTTCCACTTACATCTCTGAATCATGAGCTTGTTAAAATGTTTGTATAAAAATTATGCTCATGTTAAAATAGTTGATTTTAACAAAATATTTGAGAATAATTTGAAAAGCACTAAAGATTTCAGTAGAGGTTTTGAGGTAAAATGGATGTATCAGCATGAATTGTGAAACCACTCAAAAAAATAAAGGCTTACGGTGAAGAACTCATAAAGCACCCAGCACAGAAAAGAATAGAAAATTGAGAATCTGGGGTGTAAACATATTTTCTAGAGTTCTTAGAAGTCTATTCACAGCTCTGTCTTCAGCACATGATTTTTTAGGATAGTCATGGGCAGCAGGCACTGAGAAACTTCCTACTTAGAGAGCATTTTTGTTCTTTAAGGAACCCCCTTCTCCTCCACTAATCATGACATACACAAAAGCAGAAAAACACACTGTTCAGAGATGCTAATAGTACTTACATTGGGGAGAAATATGTTTTTCAAAGTTGGGCATTTGTTTTAGTTTTTTTAATTTTGAACTCTCAAAGAACTTGCAAATTAAAACTCCTTAATAATATTATACCAAACTGAATTTAACCTCAGATTCTGCAAGAACAAACCCCAATATTACCCAACTGTTATGCTTTTGTGGCTGGCAGTGGGTGATGAAGCACAGATATCTGTCAGAATGTGGCCAGGCTGCCCTGAGTCAGCTGGAAACTGCTTAATATGCTGTCTCCAACTCCCATTAACTTGGAGGTATCATCCAAAATCTCCAAAGTCCTGCTAAGTGCTTGTTGTGTTTCAACAACAGAAGAGTACCAATTCCAGGAACACATCCCCCATCTCCCCTCACAGGGGACTTTGACCTTTCCTTTCAGACAATGATTTGGCTGCAGTATGAGAGCATTTGTCATCTCTTGCCTGTATGACCACAGTTGAACAACTGATCTGAATGTAAAATGGAAGCAAAAGGCTACAGCTGATGAAGTCTGTCTCATTTCCTCATGGTTAGCCTCTGTTCAAATCTTTATATTAGCCAGCCATCTTTTGATGCCAGCTTTTGGTCCTAATCTCAGCCTTAATTTTCAGAAGAATTTATGGCTTGCTAAATGCAGCTAAAGTCAAGTATAATTCCTGGAGCTGATCACAAAACTGAGGGTAGAACATTTGAAGTACAGGGATGGCAAATTCTTCATTTCTAAGCTGTCATAAGAGAGGAGTGTGGGTGGGTCCACAACCCATTTGCCTTAAATGCTGTGAAGCCTCCCCATTTAAGTGAAACTTTTCCACAAAAGACACTTGGAGAGCTCCAATATTGATTCCCATCAGCATTTCCTGATCAGTCAACCAACATGCTTCAAGCTGAACTTGGTTTCAAGGACAGAAGTCCATAAGGAAAGAGCCTTGAGGCTACTGTTTTATGTGAAAAACACAGATATTCCAGGCAAATCACAAGATGGCAAGATTGGACAAAAAAAAAATCTGCCATTTGAAACGACACTTGACTGTTATTTGTTTGGAATACACCATAGACAATGAGTCACTGTTGAAAGTAGCTGAAATTTAGAACTGGTTTTTTTTAGGAATGCAGACCTCTTTCAATTTCCATGAAGCAGTATTGTAGTATTTTGAGTTTTGGAGACAGCTAAAAAATTTTCTGCTAGAATGGAAAGCAGTTTAATCTTACCCAGGTCCAAAGCCTGAATGTTATGTAAGCTAATATTGATAGCATAAACATTACTAGGGCATTAGAATCAAAGCTGCAGGAAATTCAGCCCTGCATAGCTGATGTTGAAATTTAATATATGGATTCCATATTTACCCAGTGTCAACAACAGCTACTCACATGTTTTCAATGTTTTCGGTCTATGTATGGGGTGAGTGCATAAAAGATAGGAACCATGTGGCAAACCACATACTAGCAATCTGTGCTGTATAATGGACAGGAAAAAAAGTACTATACACCCCTGACTATTCTATGATTTCACATAAAGATCTTACGTATAAGACAATCATATAATCTACAATAAACAGAAGATACATATTTAGCCATGACTACCAGGTGTAGTGCTTTTGGTAAAAATAACATTTTCAGTTTTCTGTTGCATAAAGGTAGAGGAATATTATCATCTTAATTCAAACAAACTTCTGCTACTACAGTTAGGTAGGTTCATGCTCTATGTGGATAGGTGCATACACAAAGATATACATATCTCTGTGTT
Organism: Acanthisitta chloris; assembly: GCF_000695815.1. Lineage (NCBI taxonomy): Eukaryota > Metazoa > Chordata > Aves > Passeriformes > Acanthisittidae > Acanthisitta > Acanthisitta chloris. Next base: position 60,273 of record NW_008665065.1, on the reverse strand, counting down.
TGTATGCTTGGATATATAGATCTATACAGAGAAAGAAAGAGAGAGAGAACATAAGAATGAAGAAAAAGAATACAAATATAGGAAACAATTCAAGTCTTAATGTTTTTCAATACAGTCAGAATATTACTCACCTTCTGGAAAGGAGAAGAAAGTATTTGTTCATGGGCACATTCACAAGGAGTGCTCATGACATGATACTTCTGTCTCATTAAAATGTTCGAATTATAAAAGGAAATTGAGGGGTAAAGTTTAAACTTGGACAGAAATTTGCATGAACCCTCAACTTTAGTTCTCTCAAAACAGTATTTCCCTTTGCTGGTTTCTCTTATGGGTGAAGGATGTCGATTTTTTGCTCTGAAACTTTATTCTATCCTCTTGCTGCAGTCTTTACTGGAGAAATGCTCAGATTTTCTACCTCCTGCTTGCACTTCTGTTTGCCCTGCATTTTACATAACAGGTGTTTTGCTCCTTTTCATGTAATGATGGATTAATTGCGTAATGATATCAAAGCTAACTGTCAAAGTACTGAACTGTATTAGTTTTGCAGCTTAAGGAAAACTGGACTTTTAGGGTTGTCCTGTATGACATGTCAGACAGTGATAGGACTGAAATTAATAACTAAGTAGTTAATACCCCAAATGGCAGAGATATAACAAGACTAGAAATAATACTTTACAGACACACTTCCATTACTACAATGTGAAATGTATCTAGAGGTCAAACGTTTTAAAAATTAAAACTTCAAAGAATCTGATCTCTGTTTTGCTACCTAAGGACATTGAATAATTTTCAAAGCTCTCATGAAATGATGGCTTGCTGAAACATGCTGAAAATCTGACAGAAAAGTAATTTCTAACAACATTAGGAAATGAAGACTTGGGCCTACTCTTTTTAAAATCCTAACATAGTGTCCCATCACAGTTTACAACATAACAAGATCATTATGGACTGGACAGTGGGTGTGGGAAAATGGTAGTTTCACATGGTACTTTGCTCACTTGGTCACAGGAGATTTTCCTCTATCTTAGAGCCACATTGTACAGACAGAAGTAGTTGAACTGTGGAAATAATGATTCATAGATGTGTGAGAATTTGTTTCAGACACCAAAGAAGATACATAAAATGTGCATTGTCTAAGCTCTACTATCCTTTTCCCTAATGGCATGAGTTAAACTTCTGAGCAGCTAGGATTTTACCAAGCAATGCTCTTAGTGTAGGTTATACAATACTATATTCTACCTTTTTTCATCTGACACATGTGGTAAGAACACAAAGACTCCACTATTGCTAAGGTTAAACTTCCTCTCTATTACCATAGTACCTACAAACTGGGAGAAATTTCAGAAAATTTCCAAGTCGTATATTTATGGTTGTTCTTTTTTTCAGGCCAGAACACATGAGTGGAAAAGTCACCTCAAGAGTGTGGTCTTCGCTGGCATTTTCCAAGGTCCATTATGCTAGTCATCAAACTGGGTATCCATTACTTATATGTGCTAAGGACACTTTTTCTTTTTCCTGAGCTGCATTGTGTTCTGGTGGTCCCCTAGACTCCATCTATACCTCAGTCTCTTGGATCAACCAACCTGCTGCAGGTTATTTTCACTGCTGCTGATTTTCAATTTAGTATTGCCACTTGTGAGATCTCACTGCAGTGATCCCAACAGTCCAGCTAGGTTTTTAATCTAGTAATGTGAGTGTTGACATAGTCATTGTTTGTGGCACTGAAATGTAAATACATTCCTCTTCTTGCTTTCAGGTCAGAAAACAACAGCAATCTCTTTTTCTGCTTAAGTGCCTCTCAGCACCTCAATTTTTCTACAGTCACAAAACTCGAAAAACACATTTTATCCCACCATGGTCAGATATTTATGCGCATCGTTTCCTTCCTTTCACTGCTTCCATATTTTGTAACAATTTTATATTTTTTCTGGATATACTAACCTTCCTTGTAGATAAGAGTAGCTAGGAGGCTCTCCCTCCCTGCTGCTGTCTGGCTGCTGTTTTATTTTCCTGTTAATCACATTCTTCCCCTAGCTGTGGATCTCACTGGACTGACCATTGCCACCATAATTTACATGGTACCTTCTAGGAAAAAATATACAGGAGAACTCTGTACTCTTTAACTAGATTGTCACTTTACTAATTAGAGGGGCACTGTAGGTGCAGTTACTGTTTCCTCTAAGGGCTTCTTCCTGCTGCCTCCACCAAGCTTCTTCCTCGTGTAAGGTACAGAATGGTGGGGGTGAGTATGTCTGGGTTGCCATTTATTTCATACAAATGCAAATATACAAACCAGACCAGATGACTGGCAATCTATAAGCAGCTCTCTGCTAACTAAAGAGGGTGGGGGGGAGGGTGGTTAGGCAATTAGGTTGGATGAAGATGTCTACCCTGTCTAAAGTGAGGTGAGATAAATCTCATCAGTGTTACTTGTGATGGATAGTCTTTACTTCACAGCTGCCATTAAATAACATCTAAAGATATTTAAAAGAACCTTAATAAAAGGTGTTGTGAAGCAAAAAACAACTGCTCTTAACATGTTGTAATTGCACACTTCAGTGTGTCTGGCAGATAAGGCATCTATTGTTCCTTTAATGCACGTGAGACACATAGCACATTTAATTACCCTGTATGTCAAAATTAATACAGATCCCAAAGCAGGCAGTGTCAATACATTTAGTTATATAGCAATTATAGTGCAGCCAGAGCCACTTAATGTGCAGGATTGAAAACAGAAACTAAACAAACATGAAAAAGGGGAAAAAAAGCATGGATCAGTGCTTCAAAGGATAACCTTATAACCTTAGGAAAGCAGGAGTTGTTCATTAGTACTAGGCTGCAAGTCCAAATAAATATGTAACCTCTCGAAAGTGTTCAGACCAACCCCAGAGCCTGTTAGGCCTTGTTGTTTTAGAGACCTCAGAAAGGTGAAGGTGAGCTCTTGACACAATGCTTTTCATTTGAATTCGCTTCCTGCTCTCTCGTTTACTGGAGGTAACTTCCCTTGGTACCTCAGCTGGCTTTCTTTGCACAGAATGATTCTCTATTTGCATTTTGGTTCTAATACTGAATTCACCTAACATGATTCAATCTTATTTTCCCAGTGGTACCATTAATATTTTAATTTAATCAGAATTTCAGGAACTTGTTTGCCATCCAGAGCAACTTGGTTACCTGTCAGCCTCCATCAGCTTGTCATATTAGAGGTGATTGTTCCTTGAATCTAATCTACTTTAAATGATTTCATTGGGTAGAGGTCTATAAATCATTTCAGAATGGGTCTGACAGATGAAGGCTTAGGTAAGTAAACAAATCAGGCTTGCTTTACTTTAGGCAGCAATGAACTTGGCTTTATCAACTTCTCATTGATTTTTGCACTGCAAAAGGTCAAAAAAATCTCTTTAACATAAGAACATTATTAATATAAGTACAGTATTACAACCAACCATAATTAAGATAAGTCCCAACATTCAGTGATGAGGCTGACTTAAGAACATTGCAGCCTGCATTTCAATAAAGCCTGTTATGCAGTTTGAATTGATGAATTCATTTCCAAAAGGTTTACTTTCGTCTTTCCAATCAAAACAGAAATTAACTAATTAAGCAGTCCAGAGTCCCTCTGGATTTTGAGCCAAGTTTGTAAAGGATAATGTGATAAGGCTGCAGCTGGGAGTCTAATGTACAGTATATTATTTGAATCTTACAGTATGTTCACATTTACTTACCTAAATCATAGTTAAAAGCAAAAACCTGGTCCCTGTGAAATGTTGCTGAGGAATCAGACATCACATTGGGATTCACTTCAGACATGTGCTTGGGCTGAGTTAATCAGTGATTGTCAGCATGAAGCTGGCAATGACAAGGTGATACAGAGAACAAGGTATCTTACGTAAAAACACATTTTGTTGTAGTCTCTGGATTTCAAACAATACTGGCACATGTGGCTTGGAAGAAATATGTCTTCTTTGGCATGGGTAAGAAGGAAAGATCTGCTTTCCTGTGCATGATCTCAACATGTGATGGGTAGGGGAAAGAAGTTAAAAATGGGGGTAAATAATGCAAAAAACCCTCAGTTAATTAACTATATACAGAGTTGACAAAAATACTAATAGGAGATGTATAAGCAGAGATCATGCAGCAATTTTAGATGCCTTTAAAACAAAGGGTAAATTAACATCCAGAAACTATGGCCTGCATGACTCCCTAGATCTGTTCTACAAAAAGGAATGAATGCCTATTTCTGTTTCTGATTAGTTTACAAAACTGCATGCAGATAAAATATACATAACGTAATAAGTTTAAGGAATGTTTTCCTTGAAAAAGCAGATTTGGCTGCACTGACACATCCTGTCACATCACTGATCAATGGAAATTAGACAGTTATGCAGACAAACATGGCCATGGTGATATGTAGCCACAAAGTTTCAACTCACCGAAAAGGAGCCAACTCTCCTCAAATATCTATGTCCCAAGGAGATGTGCAGGAGGTAAAAGGTCCAATAATAATTAATAATTAATATGACTCTAGATGTGTTGAAGTAAAATCCCTTCATGCTGATCTTTCAAACACTTCAGAGAATTTAGCTTCACATTGGGCTGACCCTTTTGTAGATTAATACCCACATGCAAAGCTCTTTGAAAATTGTTACAAAGATTACAAAGTCCATGGATCACACCAGGCCTTGTTGAATTTGAGATTAATGAAAATTAGTGACTGTAGCCAAAGAATTTATAATACTGGTGCCATACCCACTTGCTTTGGCACCTCAGCAGATGTTATGAAGAAACTATTTACAGCTGAGATTATTGGGTAAATTTGCAGAAGTTCATGACATGGCTTAAATGCACAGCTGTAGGTTGTAGCAATTGTCTTAAATGCTCTGCCCTAATAGTCTTAAAACCACTTATAAGCTACAAAGTGTTGGTGCCTGGGAATGCTTCTTTCTGTCTTAGGCAGCAGTATTGCATTATTATTTCTAGTTACATCATCATGTACTGCTACAGGTCACTTCCTGCACAGTTGTCATGTTGTGATGTAAGTAGTGAATTGTTTTCAGCCAGTGATAACATTTTGCCTTGCATTGGAGAATGCTAGTGAGCGAGGCTGACATGTAGAAAGTGAACATGTATATTGGCCTGAAAGGATGTATCTGTCTCAGCTGTCTAAAATCTGGTGTCTGGTGGAAAAGGCACCTGTAGGTGTAAATTTATCCCAGTTCTCTTTGATAGGATGTGACCTAGAAATGTCCAGTTCCCCTTCCAGCTATAAACAGAATTTGGACCATGTCTACTCACAGAATAATTACCATTAGCCTAAATGGCTAAAATTGTTGTAGAAATAATCCATCCTGAAGATGTTGACTATCTGAAGCCTATAGACTCTCCTTAGGATAAGGGAGCATGTCATCAGGTGGTCACTGTGCTCTGAACAGAGTCCATGCTCTGCCCTTTACAGTGTTTCATGGATCCTATAGATTAATCTTTTCTTTTTCTTTTTCCATTCTGGTGATTTTTTGACTTTTTTGTTTTGTTTTGTTTTGCTAATGTATTTAGCACCAAATAATTTCCTCTACAGAACCACATACAAACAGAGTTTATTGAGTTTCTTTGGGAATAAACTCTCTTACCTTGGGTGGCAACACAAGAAAAAACCAGGAAAGCCTTACATGTGGAAGATACTACAACTTTCAGGTTACACTGCACATACATAAAAATGTGATTTTGTTTTGGAGCAGCTTTTCAATTGCCCCAAAATGATCTCCAGGACTAATATTGTCAGGGAGATCTATTTATTTATAGCTTTGATTATATTCCTATTTATGAAAGCCATATTTTAGCTATTAAAATGATTCCACCCCAGTCAGATATGCTTTAAGCATTCAGTTATAATTTTAAGTTATCACTTGTAAAACACATGTAATTTAAAGTCACAGCTGTATCAACATCAGAAACAATATTTAAATGAGATTTATAGATGTAGTGACTTCCAATACTTCTTTCCACTTTTAATTCTTTTGCCTCATTTGAAAATGGCCATGATTAAAGAAGAGACAAGTCTTACACAATAATATTAAACACTGAGAGCTACCATGAGAGCTGTGGCAAAATATATGGGAAGGGAGAAAACACAGCCCTCTGAGACTTATGTTGCTGATGGACTCAACTTTAGCTGGTGGTGAGTCTGTCTTGCAGTCGGCTGAAAATGTCTCTGTCTTCTTACAGAAGCCACCTCTGCAGCCTTCCCACCACCAAATCCTTGCCATGTAAACTGAATACAGCCAGGTACAATGGTTTTGGCTGGGATGGGGTAAGTTTTATAGGAGCAACTATGGGGCTATAATTTGAATTTGTGATAGAAACAGTGTTGATAACAGGCTACCTATGGAAAGTCTGAAGACATTGCAGTGTTTGGCAAATGTCTCCATTCTTTTCTGTCAGCCTTGAAAGGAATAGTGCTGCCTCTTAGACCTACTGCTGTCTTCTGAGGGCTAGGTGGTACAGCAGGACTGTCTGCCCTCATTCCTGGCACAATGAGCAGGAGGAGCTCACTCTGCATTAATCATGACATGACATGAGATGGAAAGGTTAGGAATGAGGAATATATGGGGCTCAGTGTCCGGCCAAAGGTGTCATTGGATGAAAGACACTTGTACTCTAAGGCCTAGAGAGACACATCATTCCTTCACAATGCTCTGTTAGTCACTCAGAACTTCAGGTACGGACATGCTGCTGTGTGGATATACTGCCCCAAACCTATGAACCACACTAAAAATCCCCATTAAGGGACTAACTCTAAGACATTCCAAAAGGTAGTCAGTGAACAGAATAAACCCACACATTTATTAAGATGTTAAGTAATGTTGTAATTATTGCCATGCCTATTGGGCAGACTAAAAATAATTTCACTTAATTGATTTAACTTTGTCTGATTTCAAGAAATGCAATTATGTTTTATCTCTTTCACTCTTTATTATGAGAGTAAAAGCACATGCAAACTCTGTGAAATTCTCAGGGCGAGACTCTCCTTGCATGTCCTCTTAGAGAACATTTTGCATGTTCTGTTATCAGAGGAATGGACTGTGGGTACTAATAGAGTATATTATTTAGCCAAGGTTATGATTTACCTGACCCAATAGATTTGTAAATTTTATAGAAAAGTTTCAAAGTTGGAATGGAAAGAATAATTTTTAGTGAAACCTGTGATCACTAGACCTCCATTGATATGGACAATGCAACTTCATCTCCAGACGTCAGTGTTAAATATACTCTGGGAATGACATTTACCAAACTTTGTCACAGACTGTTCCCATTTATAGAAGTAAGATTGCATCCTTTATGCACAGCATTTGTTTTAGTCTAGTGTAAGTGGCATTTGTCAGCATTAGTTCAAATGTTTACAATAAAACTCTTTGGTAGTAACGTCGGCATTTCCTAATCAGATGTATCTCATGTGAAGACAGAAAACAGAATGTTGCTTTTTGTTAGCTATTGCCATTCAGAAACATTGGTGGGAAAGAAACCTGTGTGAACTGATGCTCCAACATCTGGTTGTTTTAAACAAAAGTTAAACTGGAGGTGTAAATTTGTATTTTGGTGTTTAGCAATTTTTTAGTATGAGATCAGTGGAGAGTGTCTAGTGAGGGACATTTATCACTGTTTTTTATTAAAGCCTGTCTGGAAACTTCAGGAAAGTATTATCAGTGAATGCACATTAATACGCAGAAATGAATGGGTACATGCTTTATTTTATAACATTACTTTTGCTTTCATATATTTCCAATACCTTAATCAAAGATCTGCCTTGGAGTTATATTAAACATATCTAATACACGTACAATGAATGCTTTGCATTCCTTCTCTGCCAGGCTTGAAATACAAATCAGGAGGCATGTTGTAAATTTCTCAGGGCTGGAGCCTCCTCAGCATCTTCATTCCAATGGGATTTTTTCTATTAAATTCACAAGGCTTTGGATGCAGGTCCTTACTGCCTTGATAGCTTTTGCCAGCCAGGAATGAGTTTCTACTTCAATGGTAAGCAAAAATTATATGGGCCAAATGTGGTGCTCTTCGGGTGTGGAACCTTCCTCTTGATGGTACAGAAGCCACATGATTCTGACAAAATGACAAAGTAATTTTCAGATTTCATATTGAGTTTTTATCACAGTGCAAGACCCTGTCAGTTCCAGAGTTCACCAGTGGGAAAATTTGCAATTGATGACTTTGTTTTGTTCAGCTGAGGTGTCTGCATGTGGATCGCACAGAATAGACAATAATAACTTTTGTGATGCTATTACCTAAAAATAGTTATTTTTGTACAATCCAGATATTTCTTAACTAAACTAGATAAACTAATAATGAATCCATGTATACAAGAACTGTATTTCACTCCCATTGGTGTAATTGTGAGTCTTCTTTACAAATTGAAGTTCTACATATTTCTTGTCTTATGCGACCAAACAGTATGAGAAGACTCAGCCACAATTACGGTTCACTGGAGCTACAACGAAGTGGGGCTATGATATCTTAAAAACTTGAGACAGTCATTAAAATCAGTATTCCATGTGGCAAATAAAAATATTCAAGTTTCTAAAATGTAAAGATGCTGTGGTTTGGCTCTTTTTTTCCCCCATAAAATTTGATATTGCATGATTGAAATGTACGTGGAAATAAATTGTTTTCAGCAGTCCCAGTCTCCATTTGAATAACAAAGAAGAAATACTAGTGTGCTTGATTTGAAGCAATTTTCTTTTCTGAATTTGCCAGGGAAAGGGAGGGAGTGGGACAAAAACAATTCAACAATGCTATGATCTTGTTACTATTTTCCTGATGGCACATATATGAATTAAACTGAACCTAGGGAAACATTAGAATATTTTGATTCTTATGTTCTATAAACCTAATGTTGCTATTTTATTATATGAAAGTTTAATGCTTCTTTCCTCTTGATGCCAAAAATAGGACTGTACTTCCCTGACTGACATCATTGTAAATTCACTAAGATCAGCTTTTGTGTTAGAAATGAATAGTGAAAGGGTGGAAAACTCAGTTGATACACAGCTCCTGCAGATCTTTTTTAGGTCAACTGGTTGTAGTTCTCTTTTCGTTTACTTTCAGCTCAGAGGGAATTTTGTTTGTTTGCTTTGGTGACGTGTAGTAGGAAAACAAAAACTTTGGGCCGTATTCTGCCAATATTATATGTAGAGAACACCCAGGGGCTGTCTGCAGTACTTTCCCAAGATGAGATGATAGATACAGAGATTGGCAGGATGAACTAGATGATCTAATGAGTTTTTCTTTCTTTCTGTCTAAGCTCTATTACATAAACTTAAAGCAGAAAGATACTGACACATTTGTCCCTTTGGCCAAAGGTTTGAAGATGTTGGAGTGATTACAAACAGCCTCTGTTTAATGGAGATAGTTCTAATTCAGATTTCAGCTTGAATTTTGCAGCAATTTTGCTGCAATGAAAAGGGAAATCATAGACACCAAAATGTGTAGATGTCACTGCATGATATAAAATGTTTAATTAAATGTTGTCTACCCACAAACTAGGAAAACATATATAAAATATCAGAAATATGTGTTGTGCAGTATAATTGATAATGGTAAGATCGGGTTCTGAATATATTTCAGTTCTGTTGACCAATAATATTCTGTCATTTACGATAGAAAAGGCTGTGAAAGGTTATTTTTTAAAGCATAAAAATATAAAAAATGGCAATAATAAGAACAATGTTTGTAAAATGTGTACTTTCATGCTTACATTTAATGTGGAGTACTGGTGATGGCAAATTCTTTCTCCATGTTAACTACATATTAACTCCTGGGAGGAATTAAGTAAGGGGCAATCAGAGCAGGGTGTCCTCACTGGGGCATGTAGTCAGTTGCTACCTTTGAAAAAATTGCTTGATATAACACTTTGGGAAAAATACCCTTTTTCAATGTATAAGTTTGTAGTTTTTGTTTGGTAGATTAGTCCTGGACATTTCAAATACTCTCAAATAACACATTCTTCTCTTCTGGTGAGTGCGTCAAGAACCTGATTGCTACAACATACATCCGTGGGTAGGTGGTCAGCACAGCAGGCAAATGCTAGGACTATAAGACAAATGATAGGTATAAATTATTTGGAAGCTCAAGTAACAGCAATTTGATTTTTTTGAGCCTGTAACAATGCCCCCAGAGACGAAAGTGTGAATTTCTGTAGATCATTGCATTTTCATGGCCTTGGCACTAAGTAAAGGTTGCAGCTCTAGGTTTTGAATTTCCCTACTCATAAATAAGAGCCATTTTGTTTTTTATGTCTGAGTTTTGCATGAAATATGTATATTCTAATCCTTGCTGAGAAGTCTTCAAGGAATAATAGTAGAGGCTTTTTGGTATAAAATTTCATCTCACATGCTTGCAGAAACCATACATCTTTGGTGTTGAAGTCGCAGCACCTATATCAAGGGCTTGTGTATCAAAGCCATCCTCTTCTGTATTCTAATGTTTAACAATTTGCTGATCATGACTGACAGGTTTACACAGCTAACATGTTCTGGAGTTGTGGGTGATTTATTCCAGTATAACTCAGGCAATTCAGAGAATTTAGCTGCTACAGTCCTCCTTCTCATCACAGAAAAGAAATGTCTATTAGGATTGATTGCATTCCCTTTAAAGATTCTTCATTAAAGAAGGGACATCGCCCTACAGTGTCTTTAAGTAACAGTAATGTGGGCACCCAAATTCTCATTGAAGAAACACAGAGAAAGGTCTGTTAGTTAATCTTCATTGGCCTTTGCAGTTGGAGTTATTGTTATTTGTGTTGGCCAAGCTTTTGTTTTGCTTTTCTTTTCTTGAAATGACCATTCATTGCCTATGTTCTCATACAGAGAAGAAAGTCTGTATACAGAGCTCATGAGACAAACAAATGCCTGGCAGGATGAAAGTGGAAACAATTCTGACAAGAAGATAAGGTATTTGACTTGCATGCCACAATCATAGTAAAGGTGAGATCACAGACCTGAAGTGGACATAAGTTCTATATTTTTTCAGTAATTTTCTTTACACAGGCACTGAACTTGGCCTCCCTTATATCCACCATAGGATGCCGTGATGTAATTTTATAAGAGCAAAACTCTGCAGAAGACCTAACTGCAGACACTCAGTTGAAATCTAATGTGATTACAATTTTGTTTGGATTCTTCAGTGGAAATTAACTTCTTTCCCATTATAGCGGTTATGGCTGAGTTAGAGTTAATTTTCTTCACAATAGTTGATGTGGGGCAGTATTTTGCATTTGTACTTAAAACAGTGTAGATAGAATCATGGAACCACAGAATCACAGAATGGCCTGGGATGGAAAGGACTTTAAAGATCATCTAATTCCAACCTTTCACTAGACCAGGTTACTCAGAGTTCCATTCAACCTGACCTTAAACATTTCCAGGAATGGAGATAGCACAGGGATATTTTATTTACTGCTGAGTAGTGCTAGCACCAAGTCCTTTTCTGCCCCTCATCCCACCAGCAAGCAGGTTAGGGATGCACAAGGAATGGAGAGGGAAAACAGCCAGGACAGCTGACCCCAATGGACCAAAGGGATATCTCATACTATATGTTGTTATGCTTGACATATAAAGCTGGGGGAAGAACAAGAAAGAGGGAGATGTTTGAAGTTTGTCTTCCCAAGTCACCATTGTGTGTGATGGAGCTCAACATTCTTGGAGATGGCTGAACACTTGCCTGCACATGGGAAGTAGTGAATTAATTCATTGCCTTGCTTTACTTTGCTTTGCTTGTATGCATGGCTTTTGCTTTACTTATTAAACTGATGTTATCTCAACCCATGAGTTTTCTAGATTTTCTGATTCTCTCCCCATCTTACTGTGGGGGAGTGAGTGAGGAGCTGGGTGGGTATTAGCTGCTGGCTGGGGTTAAACAATGATGTGTATTATTTACATCATCACTTGACAAGAAACCCTAGGAAATCTAAACATCTGAAGTGCTAGGTCCTGTACAGAATATAATAGTAGGCCAACAGTTGAAGACATGATGAAACAGGTGGTTAAAAAAACCAGTGAGCAGATGTGGCACAATAATGGGTGTCAATCCTATAACCAGAAATGTACATGCAGTGACTGTTCAATTTGATAGAATAAATTGGTCTCAGAAGCCTCTAGCTGACAGATTTGGATATGGATATGGATAGTCTTTATTCATGATTTTGCTTACCCCAGTCAGAAACACATGAATTTCTATAAAATTGTCTCATGAGTTATTTGCTTGATCTTGGGCCCATGAGTGACCCACTTAGAGGATCAGGGAAAGGCTGTGGATGTTGTTTACCTGTATCTACAGCTTTATCATATGAACTGATTACCCTGTCTCTCAGTAGACAGACTGTATGCTCAGAAGCTGCATACAAGAAGCCATGGAATTTCAGAACAGTACCTTCTGCTGGAAATCATACCTGAATGTAAGGTAAGACTGTCACAGGCATTATATGTGCATTCTCTTACATGTGCATCCTTCTCATTTATGCTGCCAAGGAAGCAGCAACATGGGTCTGCAAACAAGCATCTGTCTTTATTTAGAGGCTTCTAAGAAAAGCTTCTTGCTCAGGTGAATACTTTTTTTTAGCAGAAAGGGGAAATTAGCATCATAGTGAATACCTAGTTTCAGTTCTAGGCTAACTGAAAAAAATGGGGTTATTTTCTTCTCTCATGTTCAAAGGTAGATTTGTTTTGAGAAAATGAGACAGATTTTAACCACTGCGAGGAACAGTTCAAAAGGGAATTGGGCGAATATCTGCCCCCAACAGGCACTGGGAGTAAGTAGAGAGCTTAGGAAGGCTCCCAAAGCATTATTTCTGAAGAAGGCTGTGACTGAAAGGTGAGGATGCTATCAGGTGGGATGATTCTGGATGAATACATATGCCTACAATGTATATTTATTCCTGGATTAGTTACCGTATGCTCTTTTTAAAGTAAGAGAGAAACAAGCATTTTTTCAGTCATGCATCTCTTTATACTCACCTAAAAGTCTGGGAGATGTCAGATGAACCACATCACAAACCCACCAGTTTAGGATAACTAGTTCAGATGTATTAAATGACACAGTATACAATGTCAGTTGAGATGAATCATGGTGAAAGAGATTAAATAAAAATGATCAGAAATCAGAGTTAACTAGAGCTAGAAAAGGAAGTGTAAAGAGAAAAGAAAAAGGCCTTTAGTAATCACAGAATCATAAAATGGTTTTAGTCAGAAGGGACTTTGAAGATCAACTAGTTCCAGCCCCTCCTGCCATAGACAGGGACACCTTCCACTAGACCAGGTTGCTCAGACCTCCATTAAGCCTGACCTTGAGCACTTCCAGAGCATCCACAATTTCTCTGCACCACCTGTTCCAATGCCTCACTACCCTCACAGTAAAGAATTTCTGTTTAATATCTAAGCTAAATCTACTTTCTTTCAGTTTGAAGCCATTTCTCCTTGTCCCGTTACTACATGCCCCTGTAAAAAGTTTCTCTCCATCTTTCTTGTAGGCTTCCTTCAGGCACTGGAGGGTGACAATTAAGTCACCCCAAAGCCTTCTCTTCTCCAGGCCGAACAATTTTGATTCCCTTAGCCTTTCCTCATAGGAGAGGTGCTCTATCCCTCTAATCATCTTGGTGTCTCACCTGTTGGACTTGGTCCAACAGGTCAATGTCCTTCCTGTGCTGGAGGTCCAGAGCTGGATGCAGTGCTCCAGGTCAGGTCTTACAAAAGCAGAGAAGAGGGGCAGGATCACCTCCCTCAACCTGCTGGCCATGCTGCTTTTGATGCAGCCCAGGATGCAGTTGGCTTTCTGGGCTGCAAGCACACATTGGCAGCTCATGTCCAGCCTCTCATCCACCTATGTATATGTAGACATTTATTTTTAATATATACATAAATTTATATTAGGACACGTATAAGAGGACAGAGATTCAGATGATATAGGTTAGGTTATTTGAATATTTGTTCCAACCAAAGAAGGAGGAATTTGGCAAAAGCAAAGCTGTGAGAAAATAGGACAGTTATCCTAAAGTATATCCAAACTTCATGACAAGAGGGGGAGAAAAGTTATTTATGCTGAAGGACAAAGTAGGAAACGAAACATTTGTTTAGAAAGAGTCCATGGAGAAATTAGAGAAAGGTTTCTAATTACAGGAATTCAACTAAGAAAGACTCTCTGCAATTACAAACCTATCTAGTTTAAATTTTAAAATACCTCACACATTTCTTAAAAAATTTAGATGATGTGGGTTTGCCTATTATATTAAAGCATTGAAACTGATCCAGTCTTAAACCTTGGTTTGTTTTAAATTTTATTTTAGCAGCTTCTGGCTAAAGGCAGTTGTAAAATAATTATGGCCACTGTCAAGTTCTCCACAAACTCCATTATTTTTATAGCACTTCTCCTGTTTTGTTTTTGTTTTGTTAAGTCTTTGAGAGCAGGCTACCCATGAGAAGGAAGCTGTTTCTCCTCTGCCTTTTCCACTAATACAAAGGCCAGATATAATACAGACCATAGGAGATTTATAACCACTTTGACCACAATGGTTGAAGAGCCTTTTGAAAATTAATGGTTTCATTTATAATTGCCTCTTCTGCAACATACCCTCTCTCTTTTGATTGAAACCTTAGAATTTGTTGGTAAGAGATAAATGTTTTGCTTAGAGAAGATCCCTTTTAAATAGAATTTGGATTTGCAGAACTGTGCAAAGTAACTAAACACAATTCAGGTATAGAAGTGAGATGTGAAAACATGAATGGGATTATAACATATCTATTCCACTTTAGGAATTTATTTCTCCTTAGGAATACAGAAGTGCTTTCCACATTTCAAAACAGATCTCTGGCCAGTTCAGACAGGCCTTCAGGCAGGAGAAGATAAAGTGTTTGAGCATGGTATCATACTATTCTCAATTTATCAACAGTTCCATTGCCAGGGCACACTCTATGTTCTTCAGGACTTGCAGGAGGATCACTTTGAAGAGAGTTCAGATTTCTTTTCTTCCAAGTCCAAGCACTCATATTTCTTGAACCAAACAAAAGCCCTCTGGGTATGAATTCAAATATATTGACAAACATTTAATTATTATTATTAGTGACCATCTTGAATTTCCAAAAAAAATTGACTTACTTTGAGTTATAGTGTCTTCCCTAACCATTTGAAGCAGCAGGCAGCAACTGAGGACACTCATGTAGATGATGTGTTAAGATTTGTGATGCTTCACAACTCCTATTTGTCACATTCTCTCAGGACCATTTTGTCCCATTGTGGTACCCTAGGATGGCTGAGCTGAATTGGTAGATTTTACTCTTTCTCTTGCTTAGCAGTTTCTGGATTGTTGGTGGTCTTATAAATGTCAGAGAAGAACAGACAAAGTAGCTTTGCCCACTGTAGAAAAATAGTGTGGGTGCAGCCCTTCATTTTGGCCTCTTCTCAGGACTCTCCAACATCCTTGTCTTTCTTCTGATGGGGCATCCTCATAGGGAGAGGAGTAGAGCCATTCAATGACGTGTTTCTGGGGACATCAGCAGTTGAAATGTTCTTGTGAAATGTTTTCCTTCTGTCTGAATGCAGGTGAAACACCATCACATCTCCAGAATTCAGTAGTTTTGTTGAAAATCAGGTGATCAGCCTGGATTTTCAATCAGCACCATGAATTTTTAAAGCTGTTAAGGGTGTTAGGACTAACAAATCTGCCAGCTCTTCCTCAGTCACCTCCATTTGAGTCTTTGGTTCTAATCCAGTGAGCTGTACAAGCATACAGTTATCTGTGAGTGGAAGAGCATCATTGCTGGAGCTATGTACCAGTCCAGCAGTGAGTAGAAGTTTAAATTCTTTCCCAAACTGGAAATTTCTGATGAAGCAAATCCTTAGTTCATTCATAGTATCACCACAGCCTGATTTAGGGGGATAGAGCAGCTGTACTGTATATGTCTGTCATGCACAGACTTGAGGCTCAGAGCACAGAGATCATGTAGCACAGCTGGAGGGAAGCAATGATTCTTCCTCATTTTTTTCCCCAGATTGTTGGAATAAGAACGTGTTATAAAGAGGGGAGATTATGTTCTTTTTGACACAGTGTATTTAAAATAGCAGATTTAAGACAGGAGTGAAAAATAATGATAAACATCTGCAAGTTCATGTAGCAAGTACATTTGTAACTTCTTTCATTCATTTAAGAGAAAATAATTCTTTTGCTTTCGTTTGCTGCTGTAGTGGTGTAGCCTTTGCAGGCACATCATTCCTCTGCTATCTACCTTTTAGTGGTGTTTAATGTTCTGCACATTTTCCTTCTTGCTATTATTAGCTGAGGAATAAAAGGTTAATACCTCTAATTGTACCACACATATATATATACATATATTTATATCTATATATTCCATGTCTCAGCTTTGCTACTGGTGCCAAGGAAAATGTTGGATTCTATTCAGTTTTCTTCATATTCATTTTCCTGCCCACTTAACAAAATTACATTCAATGAGCTGTGGGAGAAATTCACATCAACGGGCATGTAATGCAATTTCTGGTATATATGCAGGAAGAAAAAATCCTACATTTTCTTTCATTTCTGTCAAAATCAATCAAATTGTACTGAACTGAACATAATCTCTTTAAAAAAAAATCACCCAGGCATTTCCAGTGAAATAAGCCTCTCTTACACGGTAACATGCACATATTTAAGAGGTCTCTGTTTTATTTTTTTTTAATCATGCCTAATTAGTTTTTTTTAATCACCCACACAACTAAGGCTCTTGCCTGCATAATTTATGACATAGAGGGGCCGGTGTCAGAAATCAAATGTTGTAAATTAAAAATAACAAGTTTGAGACTAGTGATTCAATTAAAACCCTAGAAAACATTGGATTATGCATAATTGAGAGCTTGTATGCAGAGATGCATGTCATGCTTGTCAGCTTGGATGGGAGGATTGGATTGGAGCTGTCAAGAGCATTTAAATCAACTCAGTAAAAAAATTAGAAAACAAAGATGATATTTATTATTAACTTCCAGTGTTCAAAAATAAACTGAGAGGTATTTAAATTGAATGCTTAGATGACAAGGCTTTATTTATAGCAGGAGTTATAAAACTCAGTAATAACCCTAGCTGGCACAGATGTAAAGATACTACTGTGCAGCTGAGCTGCAGCCTACAGTGTGAGGATTCAGTGGTTGGCCCTGAATCAGGTTCAGCTAATAGAAAGCTGTGTTGGAAGAGAAGAAATCCAGATTCTTGAAGGGAGCCATGGATGACCAAATCCTTATTTATCTTCTCCTTTTCCTCTCTTTCTTTTCTTCCTCTCTAAGACAGATGATGCCCCATCAAACACTTTGTGACCTCTGAGAATATAAAAGAACATCCTTGGGACAGACTGACTTGTCCTGGTGACACAGCTCTGCAGGACTACATTTAACCATCCAGTAATGCTACTTCAGAGGAATAGCTGAGGTCTGAAGATTAACATCTTCCCACTTCAGCCACACATCCTGGAGTCCATTCCAAACTTTATTTGAAACTGTTGAATCAGCAATAAATTGTGCCGTTGAGAGTGAATGTAAAAGCTAGCCAGGACACTTCCCACACTTGCAATTAACGAACATTTTCATTTCTAGCTCAAGGAGAAAGACTCCAACAAAACAAAATTGCAACTCTCAGGTCTGCAATAGATTTATCTCTAAAACAACAGTGGACTCACCAGGGCTCATCCCAGTCCTCAAAAGTTCACCAAGGAACTAAATGCTCAGGAAGATAATTTAGTTCCTAGCCCATATCAGTCACACACAGTGGGCTTATATTTTTTAAAAACAGTCTAGTCCCTAATACCATGGCCCTTTGGATGACTTGAGCTCTCATAGCAAGGTACCCTGAAATGCTGAATGTTTGTACTTTTTTCCCCTTGAAACAGACTTTCTTCCTTGATTCCTTTTTAGCAAGTCTTAAGACATAAGACTCCAAATTATTTTCCCTTTAAGCTTCTGTAAGTCAAAGCTTTCCAGTGTATCCTGTTCCCTATTAAGGTATATCACCAAACAGAACAGGAATGCAAAGGTATCACTATCAGCTTTTGAATGTTTTAGAGCATATGCCTCAGTGAGGGAACACCTGGGAGTGACAATGTCAGCCTGTTAATGTTTTATGACATTTAAATCTAAATATAAAGCTAGAGGAAAATTATTGCCTCAGGAAAGGCAAAAAGGACATTCAGAAAGTGGAGAAAACTATATGAAGAGTTAAATTCTTCTCCTTTGGTAAACCGCTAACCGCTGACGTCAACAGGATTTGTGAATGCACATCTGAGAGTGGAATCTGGCCATAAGTGAGGTGGAAAAATGATTGATGACTGCCTAACAGTGGAGGACTTGGATCAGCGCAATCACACAGCAGAGCTGGAAGTAACTCAGTTTACCCTCAGCAGATTTCTCCTGATTTTCCCTGTGAGCCCAGGGGCAGGTGGAGAATCTTCAGAAACATGGTACCTCTTGGTACCTGGCTACCTTGACTGAATATTAGCCCCATATGGTGCCACTGGAGACAGGTTTTGGATGACCTGACAGTGGAAGAAACACACCACAAAGGCAAGTCTGGGCCACCTTTCGCATAGTGTGTGCAGGGAGTGAACACAAGCTCTAAATCTAGAAAGCGAAGCAGAGGTGTATTTAGGCAACTTCCAACGATTCTAGAGGGAAATACATAGTTAAAGGTCCTTAGTGAATTTAGAGGTATGATTTTAGTGGTTCATTTTTTTTAAAATCTCAATTGGCAATTCCAAATCTTTGCTATACTAAATTCCTCTTATAACCTACGATCACTTGGTAGCATTTACATATACTATCTTTGTATCTCTTTCATCATCTTTCTTTGATGTTTTATTAGTTACAAGGTTTAGCCTAGAAAAGCCTGTGCATTCCTCTTTACTTAAAAAAATTAAAATGTGAAAGATTTTAATTTAAGCCATTCTGAGAATTCTCCAAATTATAACAAGACTATAAATATGAACAGGAGTCTTATGTAAGCAGAAGAGATGAAGCAGTGCTGTATGATTTTTACTGTATTGGAAACTGGAGCTTTATCCCTGAAAATTTAAGAGATTAAAATAATTTTCCATTTTTATAAGGAAAATCAACTAAATGAGAACGTTCTGTAAGTAATAGGAGATCTGCAAGTGCCTTCAACACTGGCCTAGCTTTGCTCTTATTAACCTCTCTAACAGTTTTCTTATAAGCTTCAATGGGAATAGAGTTCAGCCAGAGTCCCTCCATTTATTAACTCTGGCGTCTGGGAAAGAGATCCAACTTCTGCCATTTTTTGGAGGAACTGCTGGTGTCAGTAAGCTAATGTACAATACTGAAAAAAAGTTAAATTCCATTTCTGTTAGAGCACAAGCAGCTATCCGAGTTTCCCACTAAAAGATAAGCAAGCCATTTTCTCCTATACCAAAAATAAAATGTAAGTATTTCATTTAAACTGACTTTCTAGACTTAAAGGAGTGGAAATTAGAGACAATTTTTGCAGGAAAAACATTAATCATTAATACTGTTCATTGTCATGGGACTCTTCTCTTTACCGTATTCTACACTTCCATTTCCCACAGAAACTAAGAGCTTTTGTGTTTTCCTCATGGACTAAATCAAATGGAGGAGTACTTTAAAAACTGTTCCGGCAATTTATGTCTAAGTAGATGCACCCCACAAAAATTCCTGGCAAAAAAAAAAGGTTTAGCAAAGATTTCTAGAAGGAGACGATAGTAAGCAGGCTAACATGGTGAAGGCTGGATGCAGATGAGGAAAGTCTATGAAAATGAGAAAGAAATTCCGGGTCCTTCTGGGGAGTTTCTACATTTTATTCTCTGGGCCTATGACTTCACCCTTTGCACTTGACATCTCTCCTTTACCTTCCACCATTTCCACTGCTTCTGCAGATCATCTGCAGATCTGTGCAAAGGAAATAAAAGTGAAAACTACATGAATTTTGCCTGTGTTAGGCACTCATTAAACCTTTTCAGATTGTGCCTGACTTGATTTTTAGTTTTAGTAGAAACTGTTTCAAGGGGATGAGATGTGTGAGAGAATACAGGACTTTGGTTAAATGGCAAATCAACTGTACATACAGTTGCATGGACCTTCACCTAATACTGCATGACCCTTCTCTATTGGGATCGCCAGGTCTGAGTGTGATACCCTAACTCTGTATGCAGTGTGAGATACCATAGGACTTGGAAATGTTTCCAATGAAATCCAACATGCTGCATAAGCAGCCCCATAAGATGCCACTGTAAGTATCTTCTCAGCTTTCAACTCTCTCCTTGACATGGTGCAGTGTTGCCTACACTGCTGTTTGAGAGTGTGCAGGCAGAACCATGTGCAGGTGTTGGCTGGTGGAAAGGTACTAGGAGTGGTCCAAAGCAGAGCCAGGGATCATGTTAACAGTAAAGGCTACACACTAAGTCATTCCTTTCACCTCTTAGCCAGCAGTGCAGACATATCCTCAGAAAATTTAACTAGTGAACAGCCACTTTTTAAATGCTGATTATGCATAAGCATGAGACAAGATTAAGATCAAAACTGAGTCGCATCAGGACACTTGCAGAGACAGA
>NW_008665065.1:3593-39624 GCF_000695815.1 Acanthisitta chloris | reverse complement strand
AGTCAGGTGGCAGCACAATGGAGCTTTTTGGGGTTATAGTTTGGCATAGAGACAAATAAATGTTTTCCTAATTCCTGCTAGAGACACCTACCTTTCTTTCAGGATGTGGTCTTACATATCTAGAGATCATTATTAGCAGAAACTTAGGTGCCATGGGAAGACAACTGTCTTCCCCTGGGGTGAGACAGCAGCTCAGCTGGGGCTTTGAAGATCTACATTTTGGACTTAGATGTTTACAATGGCTGTTAGGCTCCTTATTCTTTTAGTGGATCTAGGCCATATCATATAGGCAAAGCTTGGTAGAGTCAGCTGAATTTTTTCTTAGAAGTTTTGGGTTTCTTTGAAGCTGAAACTCACAATGGAACTAATTATAACTTAACTGTAGTTGTCTGCCTAATGCTTTATAATATTCTTGTTTGAGACATTATGTACAATTATTTTTGTACTTTTAAAAATGTGGTATCATGTTCTCTTTATATGTAAAAATTATGAATCTTTGTGGTGAATATGGATTCGGATATTGGATAGTAGGTGTAGAATTTTATCATGAAATCAGAAGTAAGAGGTTTTTCTCCTGATGAAAAGCTTAAATTTCTGCTGACCATTAAAGAAAACAAAAGGAAGAAACAAACCCAAGAATGTTTCGATTGGCTTGTGTTGGTCATATTGAATTAGTGAAACACATTACTTAATGAATGTAAATAATGATGCAAAGTTCTGTGTAGTAACTATGCAACTTAGTACCTTAACATCTTAGTAGTATGCTAAACTCAAAGATTTCTGATCAAAGTGTTCAAACCCTCGGATTTTTTGACTGAATCATTCTCAGATTTTAAGATCAGTAGGAACTGACTCAGTCATGCAGTCCGACCTTATGTACTCAAATGCTCATCTGGCAGACAGTGAGAGAAAAATTCCTATTTTGTGACTCTACTCACTATGAAAAGTGTGCATCCAAGAGACTGTAAGAACTACTTCATCAGAGGAGCCAGCTTAAATGTTAGCAGACTGCTAGCTTGCCCTTAATGATTAGCCTGAAATTACTGTATTGCATTAACTGCATTCCTCTTACCAAGCTACAATACAAGGCTAATGTGATATAGGTAACTAAATATTAACCTTTGTACTAATACAGTTTTTCAAACAATAATGAAAAATGAATCTACTTGTGTCATGTTGAGGAATTAATTGGGGCTGCCCCATTTCATAAGACACGATTAAAAAGAAAAAGGAACCGCATGATGAGAAGCAAAGAAGTTAGAAAAGAGGAGACCTCAGTAATAAGAAAATGAAACAAGGTCTTGAAAATGCAGGTTCCAAAATCCCAAATCATCCAAAAAAAGTAGTAAGTGAAATCCCCAAAATACAGGATCAAAAAAACATCAAAGCAAGCACGTATACACTGCCAACAATTAGAACAGTATTAATTAGCAACAATGTTCTTTAATCTATAAATAATAAAGTGATCAAACGGTCCCACAGAGAGGTGTATAACAATACATAGAATTTTACAGTTGTAGGTCAAAAAGTCTATTTAAAATCCCTGTGGCTAATTCATATGTTCAGATTTAAAGCCCTGTTTATTCTTTAGTTGAGAGATCACTCCGAGGTGGAAGAGATGTCAAAATCAGACCCAGTGCCTCAGACAAACTACATAGCACACAGTAGAGAAACTGCATTCACTCTCTAAATCTTTCTAATGAAGGAAAAGGTGCAGCAACTAAAAAACAGTAAGAAAGAATGTGTTTTAGAAGAAAATAAAAACAGGCACTAAGACAAGGAGCCTACACACCATATCAGGAATGAGTTGCACCATCAAACTGAGAGTTCTGGCAGGGGATCACAGAGTTGTAACAATATATAACATAGATATATATACATCTATATATGACAGTATATAATTGGTCAGAATAAAAAATATTCTTAATCAAGCCAAGTTAAAAGATTTACACAATTAAACCACATGTTATTCTGATGAGCTAAGTTCATATTACTATCTGCATTTAACTATTGAGTCAAATGAGATAGGTTAAATGAGTAACAGAAGGTTATTTTTTGTACTCAATTGGTAAGGAGCTATATTAACACTCAAATTTATTAAGAATTTATTTCTAAAATCTGACTTTTTGTCATTTTATAATACACTAAGTTCACACATCATTATCTGTCAATTTGATTATTTCCATATTATAGAAATCTGCAGTTTTCTTTACTTTACATATCATGATTTCATTTTTTTCTGAACACTCCTTCAGTTTATCAATATTAAAACTTAACTGTGACTTCTGACATGTTGCATTCCTATCCAGATGGTTTACTCCAAAGATCTGATGAATACATTTGTTATTCTTTTATAAAAGTAATAAAAGTGTTGTCCAATACCAGACTCCAGACAGACTTCTTCAGGACATCCAGTTTGACAGTAGGTAGTTTTATAATTACTCTTGCAGTAAAGTTCTCCATCCAATAACTATTTCATCACCAATATTTCCCTAGTTTGTTCACAAAACCACCTGTAAACAACAAAATACCACTGAAGTCAAGATAGATCGAGTCTACTTTTCACATAAGGTTAAAACCTTTTGATATGTCATAAAAGAAAAAATCATCATTAGTTTTTCTTGATCAGGGTTGGTTATTATTCCTTTTCTTGTTACCAGCTTAAAACCTTCTTGATCTGATGTTTTCTGGGAATCTATAATTCCTTCAAAAATTATATATATATATATATGCATTATACTTGTCATTTTCTGGTCTTCAAGAAGGTCTTGTGAGTTCACAAAGAAGTGGTCCTGGCCTGGTACATTCACTTCTCTAAGCTCTGTGTTATCATGCACATAACCAACATGTATTTTTTCCCATGGGGGTATGTAGGTCAGCAGTATCAGCTGACAGAGAAAGTGAAGAAACAAATTTGTGACCAGCAGGTGTGATCAGAAGGTCTACAAACTGATGTCAAAAGTACTACAGAGGAAGATAATCTCTAATAACCTGAATCCAGTGATTGCAGAAGCTGGGAGAGTGCAAGGGAAATGGTTTGCCATTAAGGGCCAGACTCATGTGTTGCATATCTGATACCTGTTTCTACAGACAGAGGACCAGGCCAGAAGGACCATCTGTCCTGCCCAGTTAGGCATCTCTTCGCTTCTTATGTTTATTTTAGGGGGATGTGGAAGATCAAGTATCGAGCATCTTGACACTTCTGAATCTCTTGCAGTCTAGAAAAATTGAACAAGAAAAATTGCTTATACTACAGTGTTCCTGGTGTTTTAAGTAACAAGTATGTGCCTTGAAAGGGAAAGAAGTTTGCACCTAAAATTACACTGTGCTGTCTGCTGTCAGAGTAAAAGGACATTTTTGGACTTTTTTTTTTTTTTTTTTTTATAAGAGATGCTTCTTTCTTTGCACTTCACCTAATGACAGTTTTGCTCTACAGCTGCAATTAAAGGGCACTTTATATTTGGCAATCTGGGTATCAGAGACAAAGATGTGGCATTTTTCCTTCATTTTGCCTTAATGTTTTTAACTTTTAAACCTTTGTTTTTAGTTTTACTAGTGCTTACAAAGTAAAGGGGGAGAATATGTCTACTTTAATCAGGTTTGGTTTAGGCCACATAGAATAACACATTAGGAAAAAAGGTAATTACTTAAAAATAGTTGCATTTATATTCCACAATTTGCTCAAATACTATTTTATTTGTTGGGGTTTTTGGTTTTGTTTTTTTTAATAAACTTTCTACAGGATGTTTTAAAACAAGTTCTTCACATTGCTTGTCAACTATGTACTTATGGAATTTGAGGGAAATAGTTCGGGTTTTTTGTACAGTTTAACACATTTACAGCACTAAAATGATGGTGGTTAGTCACACGCAGTCCATATGAGATTCCAACATAACATTTAGTGAATTTTCTGCTGTTGACCAGCCCTTTGATGCCGAAGGTAATGCATCTGTGGAAAGCAGTGATTATAGATTTGGATTACTGCTCTCTGCATCTTCCAATTTTTCAGTGTTGTCCTCCCAGTTAATATAGAATCTTGTGACTCTAGGATTAGATGCCAAAAAATTCCTTTGAAGGTTAGAAAATCTGCATTACATTACATTTTGCATAACAGAATGGTTTAAAGGCAAAGGGGAGACAAACTGACAGAAATATATCTCACTGAAGTATTACTGGAATACCTGTGGCTCTCCTTCCTTCCTTTTTGAAACTGATTAGCCCTTAGCAGAAATTCTTGCTCTTAGTCCATAAGTACATGAACTGATATCACTAATTTTACACATTTCATTCCAAATATAAAATACTTTGTTAGAAAACATGCAATTTGTATACACCACAAAGTAATTAAACACACATGTGTACTTGGTATGTTACACTAATTTGTATATAAATATTGAGTAAAGTTACTGCCATTCATGGATCAGGATGAACTTTAACACAGAATTGACCTCTGTCTTGAAGATGGAATGTAAGTTTTCTGATGAACTAATAAAGTGTTTTTGAGAACTTTGAATTTTTGTTTACATACCTTGTGTAAATTTCCCTTCTCACATGATTCCCATAATTTTCATATATTCATAAATTTTGTAGCGTTTGCTAGATTTAAGAAGATAACCTTTTTCAGAGACCTGGGGGACCATCACCTTTCAGCTTGGTGTTTAATTCACCTTTAACCACCACAATGAAATTTAATATACAATGGCTTGATGCTGTTGCAATGTTTGTGACAGATCATTAACATCAATATATTTTGTATAATTTAACATTGCATTACTACTGACTACATGTATCCTTCAGCATCTGCTTCCAAAACCCAAAAGTCCTTCATCAATCCCGTTTTTCTTTCACATATTGCAGAGTAATTATTACTGTGTTCTTTTTAAATGGGTCATCAGGAGGCCTGACCCATACAGCCTTCTGCTCCTGAGCTTTCCTAGGCCAGTAGTCTCACATGCATCTCTCTATGCTCCAGTTTGCAGTGCATTTCTCTTCAGCAAAGAGAACATCAGACTGCTTGTGAACAAGTGCTGCCCTATAGTAGCTGAAAAATTTCTGCTCTTTGCATTTTTTAGCATCTTTCTTTTTGATAATGTGCAGTTCCTCTTTAAATTTATTTTTCAATTGAGCAACCTTTTAACTGATTTGAGCCTAGAATCTTCTCAGCTGTCTTTAACCAGAAAAAACCATCTCTCTTCTTAACCAATTCGTAAATTCTCCTTCACCACCACAGTAGAGCGCAACAAGTGAATCTTCTTGTAGACACAGTTTTAATTTGCTCAGCTGTTCAGCAGCTTTGGGGCTTGTGGTTCCATGTTCATCGTTTTCTCCATACCAAACTGTATGCAAGCTCTAAATCTTGCTTCTTAGTGCTACTCATTCATGTACTCAAAACCATTAACGCTTCATCTCAACAGTAAGTTCAGAAACAGGCAGATGCACAAGAATAATTTAGCTACAAGGGTTTTAATTTTGCCAAGCACATGCACTGAAAAGACTGCCAAGGAAAGTTTAACCATGGCCTTTTCTACTGACGTAGCCTACAACTCATCCTCAAAAGTGACTATGACTCCCTTTTTTTTTGGTGTCCCAGGCTCTGGTGGGCTAACAGCACTTGGAGAATGTACTTACATCTTTTCCCCTAGAAAAGCAAGGCTTACAAATACAGCTGGGCTATCTGATACATGTGCTCACTTACCATTACTATTTTTCTGTAGAATTGTAGGTGGTTCACTGCTTGCAGAGAACATAATCATAAGTGCTGATAGCTCCATGTCCACAGGGCCTGCTAGCTTTTCATGAAACAGCAGGAGTTCTCTGGCACTATGTGGTCTATAGTTCTTAGCTTATGCAACTGATCCTTTTTGCATTTCTGATTTTTCCACCCAGGGACTAACTAATGATTATTTGGATCATTTCCTAATCTTCTTGTCTTGCTGTCTGCCCCTTTCCTGAACTGTAACTCTGTATAGCAAATATGATATGATTCATGGTACATAAATGAGCCAAAAAGAATAATTATCTGTTCTCTTCAGCGAGCAAAAAGTAGGTTTGTGTATTTTACAGATAACATCAGAAAGCTGCTCAACACAAAAGCATTTATTTTTCTAATGACATAGGTAATTTAATTTACTGAAAAGAGGACATTATCATGTCATCTTCATTTCAGTAATATTTCCCCAGGTAATGTCTTACTTACGTTGCGAGTGTCTCAAAGTTAATTCCAATTTCAGAAAAGTGCATTGGTGCATTCCTCAATATTGATATGCAAGTGATTGAGGATTCTTTCAAATTTTAATATTATGTACAGTTTAAAGGTCTCTATGCTATGGAAACCTTGGACCTGCACTTTAAGATTCCTATTCAGAACCTTGGATTTTGGATGGTTATATGAATATCATATATTCATATGTCTATGTTGGAAAATTACTTCCTTCATACTTTTTTAAGAGACCAGGGACAATGTTTTAAAGTCATGTATCAAATTGTACAAGGGTGAAGTGGGACTATAATTTGTTTTGACAGAGCTGGAAGTAAATCTTGACAAGAGCACAAAAAAATGCATGTGAAAATAAAGAAGCTTTCTGCTTGTTTTTCCTCTCTGCAGTGAAATTCATAATCAGATGAAGACAGTATTTGCTGTTCACCCTCTGACTTATATTGACTAGGTGCTATCCCCTTTCTTTTTAAAGCCTTAACATTATGATCCTTAGTTCAGTTCTGCAGTAATCAAAAATAAATTCAGTCCTCTGGGCTGGGGAGGGTTCAATTAAGTTCATGCCTTTTTGTAGTTGCTTTTGGTGGTTATATAGCAAATATATAGACAGACTACAGAATATTTACAGAAGGAGAGAGAAACTGGTAATTGCAAGCATTTGCTTAAATAAGCTGATTCTGATCTAGCCAGGACACAGGAATGTATATCACGTAACCTCAATTTCACACCTCAAAATATATTGAGAATTAGGTAGAGATGAACAGCTCATAATCTACATGATGTTCAAGAGCTTGCAGAATAATGAATGCTTTTTTAAATAATGAATATATTTGACAAAGTCAGTTTGTACAGAAAAAATCCATGAATGGATAGGTATATTCAGCAAATATGATTCTTTTATGAATTATTAACTTATGACATGTAATTAGCTCCCAAACATGGAATTCTAACACGGGCTTTTTGCAAGGAGCCTCTTCATCTCAAATATTGGAAATGTCCATTTGCAGAGCAGTCATTGCCTGGTCCAGAACAGAGACAACATAGGAAAATTCATCATTTAATTGTACATGGGACTTTGTGAAATATTTTACACAAAGCACTTCTTACTTAGACTACTTTCCTTTCACCCACTCTGAAATCAAGAATAACAGAAGTTGGACAAGCTGATGATCAAAGTTTAAATGTCGCTTGCAGCATCTCAGAGACCTCAATTTGAATTCTGCCCAGTGTGCTGTGTGACATTCCTATTGTCTTAAGGAAGCGTTGAAAGAAAAGGCAAAAAGAAAGCTCACTGTCAGGGAAAAAAAAAGAAAAAAGAGACAAGCCTGAATGAAAATATAGATTATGAAAAAAGTGGGAACTAATCATTCTGTTCTGCTTTGCTGCTGATGGCAACATGGCTGGGTAAAGTACTCACTGAATTGTACTCCTGAATTTAAGGTGCTCCTGTAGTGTCTGATACCACAGTACCTAAGCATGTCACCATCCTTGTAGGTAAACACACAATTCCCCTTTGAGGTGGAAAATTTTATTCTCTATATTTTAAATATGAGGAAGAACTGCCTATGCCCATGAAGGTCTGAATTTATTTCACCTATTTTAGGTGTTTAACTGAGACATTTAAGCTAGTACTGCAACTACCCTTTTGTAGAAATGTACAGTCTCAGGTAGCCTCTCACCTGAAGCTCCTAGGAACCTCAATGCAGTGCTTATGGCTAGACAAAGTCACTCCAAAAATGGTAATGCAGAAAAGACCTTCATAGTGCTTTTCTAGCTCTGTCATTTCTGGAGCCTCCTTCCTCACTTGTCAAGTCTTTGCTTCTTAATATCTCAGAAAAGGGGGACTATGTGGTGATGATAGGTGACTACATGAGTTCGTGCCAACTGATTCTCATTGTGACTGTGGGGTTACACCTGAAATCACCATAACACTTCCAGTTATTGCTGGCAGTTTTGACTCAAAGTCTGTTAACCAAAGGGAAAGGAAATAAATTTTTTCCTCTACAGTTACTGCACTGTAGTCGAGAATGATGTAGTGGAATGTGCATTGCTGCCCCTGTGTTTCACTGCCTCTGAAGGAGAGCAGGGAGTGCTTCCACTGCAAGGCTTCTGAATGCACATTTTTCTGGAGTGCTTGGGTAGGTCAAACATTCCTGCAGGCACACAGTTTACAAAGGAGCTGTTTTGCCTACTAGCAACCCTTTGCATTTTGCTAATCTGTAAGATTTCATTTTATCAGGAACAAACCATTTTTCCTGTGCAAAAATGAATAGTTCTGCTAACTTTAACAAGAGTACAGGCTGCCACAAAGCAAGCAGAATTTGACCCTTTCTCCTGCTGGTGATAAAATCTTACAAAACCCCATTACATTTAAAGAATCATATTGATAATGCATAGCTGCAATCAGCCTTGTAATATTTTGATGTTAGTCTTTGGTGCACAATATAAGCATGTGTTGTTTTCCTTAAAAAAAAAGAAGAGGCAGCTCAAGCTTTCACGCTGTAAATATTGAATTATCATTAATATATTAGCACAGAGAACTTAAGCCCTAAGACCTTCAGTGTCTTTGCTGAAGTCAGCAGCTTCAACCAGAGCCTATCATTGGTGTCTCTTGTGTAAATCCTTTGAAGTTATTACTGCTCTGAAGTGAGGAGAGAAACCAGGATTTTAAAGGGGAAAAAAACATATGTATTCAACTGGCAGATGAGTTCTGTTCTGGGAGGAGGTGGGAGCAGAGTGCTGCCCACCACAGCAGCCTGTGTGGTGGACAGCATGGAATGACAGTGCTGTTGAGAGCTGATCACTGGGTTCTATTAATATCTGCTG
This sequence comes from Acanthisitta chloris, assembly GCF_000695815.1. Taxonomy (NCBI): domain Eukaryota; kingdom Metazoa; phylum Chordata; class Aves; order Passeriformes; family Acanthisittidae; genus Acanthisitta; species Acanthisitta chloris. The sequence goes on along the minus strand of NW_008665065.1, from coordinate 30,584 downwards.
CTCTACTGATGTTGGTGGAGCTCACAGGTTTCCACCACTTGGGAGATTGTGCATTTCCACTCTGGTCTCATCTGAGCCAGTCCCTTCACCTTCACCAAGGACTCCCTAGAGATGGCAGTAGAGGTAAAGATCACATTCCTCTCACCCAGGACAGAGGTCTGGAGCCTGATAGCTGTCCCAGCTTGGAAGAGCCCTTTGACTGAAAGAGGGATGAAGAGAGGACACCTGCAAGGAATGTATATTATCTGGATGCCAAAAACTCTACTGCAGTTCCTAATGTTGTCAAAAACTTCTTTGCATTCTCAGTGCCAAGATTTGTGTTGTGAGACTTGCCTGCATCATTTATCTTCGTTAAATTCTTAGAGTTTTCCAAAGTAACACTGATCCAGGCTGTTGTTTTTGTGAGAAAAAAACCCCAAGACAACAGGAGTAACTGAATAAGAGTCCACTGAGAAACCATCTCCTTGTGAAAGGAGCAACAGCTCTTCACTTTGGTGGGGGATCTAAACAGATCTTGAGCAGCTGAGATATGATGTTTCTAGTGCTTGATGCAAATGAACTTCACATGGAAGTAGAGTTAACCAGCTTTCTTTTGTGGACAGATATTGCTTCTTAATACTCTCTTTCTTGTAGTTACACAGCAAAGAGCTAATCTGACTTTTGAAGAGGACACCAGGGGAAATATAGTTCAGTACATTACATAAACAGATAAGATACAATGACTTATTAAATACTCTGGACAACTTAGTGCAAAAATCTTTACTCAACATCCATTGCTACCGTTGTAAAAGAGAAAATTTCAACTTCTGTTTCTTAGAAATTGGAGCAATTGGAATAAATGTTTTATGTGCTGGCCATGAAGTTATTAATTTCATCTGAAGAGCTGAATAGCATTTTGCCTTTGTGTAAGTGGTAATTAGACAAATAGAATTTCGCATTTTCCTTGAAGAAATTTAGGTAGCTGTTCAAGCCAAGAAAGGTATTTTGTTTCATGATCATTAGAATTCCTGACCTAAAATCACTGCAACTTTCTGTGTTTTGAGTTGTCAAGATCTTCCCAGAGTGGCAAGACCTACTGATAAAAACTAAGATGTCTTTCTGTTTTTCAGAAGCGATGGCTGTAGGAGCTGCCACTATTGCAAGGGTAAAGCATGTTCCTGCAGGTTTTACTCAGGTAAGACTCTAAACTGAGTCATGCTAAACTGGATCACACACAGAAAAACTGATGAACCCCTTGCAGCCAGAAGTTCCATTGAACAAGTTAAAAATAAAACCAAGGACTGCAGCAGACCAGACAAAACTCTTCCGTACCATTTCAGAAGTATGATTGACCAGGGATTCATTTTAATTGCTAGTTCAATTCCTTAAGCCTTGTCTAAACTATGAAAATGTACCATTCTAAGAAGTGGTTGGCCCTCCTAACATGGTTGTAAAATACCTCATGTCCATGCTACAGTCCTGATTTGATTTGTGAAAGTGCAAATAAAAAAAAAATTCCCACTGGTGGGACCCACAGGGTAGACAAGATGTCTATGAATGCAGCTATTTTTACCACCATTTTGCTTTGCTTTTCCAATAGGTTTAATGAAAACTGTGGTTGTGGCTTCCACTACTTTTAACACATTCAGCAGCATTGGAGTCTAAACAGTGGCATTCTAACTAGCTGTAAATCTCCTCACTATTAACTCAGTCAGAAATTTCTTTCTTTCTTTCTTTCTTTCTTTCTTTCTTTCTTTCTTTCTTTCTTTCTTTCTTTCTTTCTTTCTTTCTTTCTTTCTTTCTTTCTTTCTTTCTTTCTTTCTTTCTTTCTTTCTTTCTTTCTTTCTTTCTTTCTTTCTTTCTTTCTTTCTTTCTTTCTTTCTTTCTTTCTTTCTTTCTTTCTTTCTTTCTTTCTTTCTTTCTTTCTTTCTTTCTTTCTTTCTTTCTTTCTTTCTTTCTTTCTTTCTTTCTTTCTTTCTTTCTTTCTTTCTTTCTTTCTTTCTTTCTTTCTTTCTTTCTTTCTTTCTTTCTTTCTTTCTTTCTTTCTTTCTTTCTTTCTTTCTTTCTTTCTTTCTTTCTTTCTTTCTTTCTTTCTTTCTTTCTTTCTTTCTTTCTTTCTTTCTTTCCTTCCTTCCTTCCTTCCTTCCTTCCTTCCTTCCTTCCTTCCTTCCTTCCTTCCTTCCTTCCTTCCTTCCTTCCTTCCTTCCTTCCTTCCTTCCAGTCTCTCTTTCTCTCTCCATACATCACCCCCAATCCCATTCCCTATATTACATTTGCTATGACCTATTCAACCCATCATTGGAGTCTTGCAGATTAAACTTGCATGCTCTTCACACCTGTGCAAACAGAAGCTACTACCTTTCATGCAGCAATGTGCCTGAAGTTCACTTTTGACCTTCCACAGTCTTCAGGACTCCCTGAAATGACATGACTGCGAAGTACTTCCACAGAGTTACTGCCCCTGCTGTGACTAGGCACTGTGTGAGATCCCTAAGCAAGATGGGTAGCAGCTCTACCTGCTGAGGGACATAACAAATGCCCATGCACACAAGCAGGGTCAGCTAAAGGACCCTGGGAGATTGGAGATGGAGGAACTGGGAGGTGCTTGGCAGCTGGTCAGAGAGCATAGTGGCTGGGCAAAACCAGAGGGTAAAGTAGTTCTGAATGAGGAGTAATCCCAAGATGAAACAGCCCATGCACCCACATGTGTGGCTCTGCTTGTGTCACTCAATAAGCCTCGTTCAGCTAGAAATAGCCCTGTTTCCTACAGCTGGCTCACAGCCAGGGTGTTGAAAAGCTTTGTGTGGGTAAGTACTGGAGAATCAGGTTATGGTCTAGCTCTGCACTTTCCTCACATTACACAAATACTAGACATGGTACCAAGAGGGATATATTTTAACCTTAACACCTCAGTGATGGATAGTAGGATGGATAGCTGCACTTTCATTCTAAGAGTCTTTCATTTACATTTGGGGCTCTCAGGTGACAGACTATTCTACTCTCCTTCAACTCTCTTTCAATGAATACACACAATTGCAGCTTAGTTCCAAAAACAATTTTTAAGCTGAAAATAAATGTTTTCTTTTCTCTAGGAGGGAGAGAGAAATCCATATGTCTAACAACCACAGACTGTGGCTGTCTCTTTAAGTTTTTGAATCTTTACAACCAATTTACAAATGAGTACATTTCTATAACCCCTGTGAATAGCCATGTTTTTTTAATGCAAGAATCTGTTTTATTTGGACTATCTTTTTTAAAATTTTTTTCCCCCCCAAGAACACATACCACATGAAGAAGAATGTGTGGGCGTTGTGAGAATGAATGATTTTCAAGCTGTGAGGACATTATGGCCTCATGTACCCTAGGAAAAGTACTCACTGCTGACGACTGGTGTCAACAGTGACTGTGTCGGAACAGTGCTGAAAACAATTTAAGTCCTTCTGTCCCCCAGCTCACACAGTATTCAGCAACATTTTAGGTAGTTTGATTAAAATCTGAAGAGGCACTGATTCCACTAGCCTGGTATTAACAGGAGAGTGAGCCCTAGTGTAGACAGCTGCCTGGCTCCAGAAGCCATCGGCAGTGCTCTGTGTGATCAACGTGTCCTGGAAAAAGCTTCTGAGCCAGAAAGCTGTCTACGCTGCAGTGTTCATTATTTATGTCACCCCTTTTCTTGTGTTAGAATCAGAATGGGGTGAAAATTAAACAAGCACAGTTGAAAAATGCAAATACTGTTTTTATTTGAATTTTCTCACCAAACAGAGATTTAAGATACTTTGATCAAATCTGAATTACTCTTTCTTCATATCCTTTTCACAGTAGTAAAAGGAAAGAAAGACTGAAAACTAAACAAACCTAATAATTTTCTGGATAAAGATTTTAAATTAAAAACAAAATTTTAGCCGGAGTCATCTTAATTGTTCCCAAAAGAAAAGCACTTTTTTCACACTAGCTTTTTATGCATTTAGGAAAGGATAAAGTGCAGTGCCCTTTAATGATGTTTCTCCAGAAAACAGCATGAACAATCCTGTTACCCTATACGTGCTTCCAAATGAAGCTGAAATACAAAGCTAGTATCTAAAGGCTCCAATGAAAAGTGTAGCAATAGATATCAGTACTCTGTTAATACAAGGAATTTTTAATGGCATCCTGCCCACCTACTGTATCACAGCCCATAGACTGAGGAGACCAAAAAAACCCCATGTGAGGAAACATAAGCAAGCTAAAACACCTTTTAAATAAGAGGATGGCTAAACTATTTTGAAAAAATCTTGTGAAAAAAAGAGCCAAAACAAAACATTTAAAAATCTTAGTGCCATGGTCTAGTAACCATGGTAGGGTTGGACTCAATGATCTTTGAGGTCTTTTCCAACCCAGTTGATTCTATGATTTTGCCTAATAAGTGAATTGAAACACATTGTGAACAAAATCTAACTAATTCATATTTACGGAATTTAGGATTTAACTCTACTTGTTGCAGAACAGATGCAGAAAGGGAGGGCTGAAACATCCTAAATCCTAAATCAGGATTCCACATTAGTTTATGCCACTTGGAAGAATGCTTGTAAGACTGATAGCAACATATTTGGCACATGAAGCAAGGGAGAAACAGGTACTCACAGGGAGCCCTTTTGCTCATGGGAAAGTGCACAACAATTTGAGTTGTTATCCCAGACCCAGATGAGCTCCCATGCCAAACCATGTCCATTCAGAGCAGCAGGTTTAAGGCAGCTTCTCAAACAGCCAACTTCTCTTTCCTAACTATGTACGGAGATAAGGGAGACCACTTATTTTAGTTCAGTCAACACAGGAGAGCAATTTGTTTTCCAAATTCCTCTGAGTTATGTAGCTTTGTGCCTCTGTTGGAAGCTAAAATAAATAAACAAAAACATGGGAATCATATCTTCTCTGCTTAAAGCAAATAATGTAGCTGTTCATTTGTGTTCTTTTGTATTCAGTTTCTGTCATCAGACAACACTGCAGATCTTAACAGTGGTCCACAGCACTGCAAAAAGTTTTCACTTTGGGAGATTCCCGTCAAATATAGAATATCATGCTGTGTTCTTTGTACAAAAACAAATTTCTCAGAAACTATTGGAGGTCTTACTGTACAGAGGAAAGTCTCCAAACAGTATACCAAGCACTACACATCTCCATCTTGCTGAAACTGTGTGTGAACCAGGTGCATTTGAAGTGTGTGGTTTGTATTTTCTAAAATGATGCTTATCTCCTCCTGTTGGTTTGCTGATCATCCCCCTTCATACACATGAACATACTTGGCGCCCTACACTTCTCCTTTCACGTTCAATAAATGGGAAAGGTCATTAGTGCTGTCAGTCACCAATACATCTTGTTCTCTGGAACAGCAAAGCACATTGGACTCTCTGTCTGTTTCCCAGGCTTGGGAAATGCAGGAAGGATAGGCTTTGGAACATAATGGAAAATTTCCTTGTAGTAACTACCAGTAAAAAGAGACACCCTGAAGGCCTTGTCTTTCTTGATTAAATTCATAAAAAGCTGTATAATTACAAAGCTAGTGCAATGCTAATTTTCTACATAACTTTCACACTTTATCAGCCCTAAAATATATCCGAAGTGGCAGCACTGATACACAGATCAGGTGCCAGCCCACCTATCCTGCCACAGATAATGTGACCTGCAGAAGTATGGTGCAGTCTGTAAAGAACTCAGAAATACCTCTACTAAGGAGAAATGCTCTGGCTGGGTTACTCAATGAGTGCTGATAGGAGAAGCATTAAATCAGGGCATTAAAAGATGGCAAGAATTGCAGACTTGCCCCTACTAGGCAGAAATGTGCCTTAACCATTCAAATAATGATAAATAGAAACCTCCAAAATCACATGCACTTATTAGTAAACAATCCCACAAAGTTACATTTCATTAATAATCATAAAAACATCTATAAATGGTGCCCATTGGAGGGATAATGTTTTTCCCTCTCTCTGAGAACATATGTTTGTAAACCGTGTAACTGGGCCCCGAGTAATTTTGGAGTGAGTAATTTCCGAATGTGCAATTACAAATGGCTAAAGTGCAATAGCTCCCCGAAGCATCATCACAATTTCTGCAGTGAGTGTTTAATTGTAGCCAGACTTTGTAACCTTACCATGGCCTGTGTCCCTGCCATAACCCTAGGCCTAAGCTCCACTCTTCAACATATGGGAAAATTTTTCAAGCTGATTGCTCCAATCTGATTAGGGGAAGTTATGTAGCTGCCATTTATTCAGAGTCTTGTTACCACACTCTAACAGCTGCTTTGTAAAAGATTCCCATTAAGGCCATTTTCTGCCTACTCCAATTCCAGCACGCCTGTCAAAGTAATTGTGATTGCACTGATTGTTCTGAGGGTGCCAGCAATAAAAAAATTAAAAATATTCTTGATAACAGGTTGGCAAAAGCAACTTTAATACAAGGGTAAATTGGTTAGGAGAAAGTGCTTCCTGCCTCATCCAGCTCCTTGCCCCAAATCCTTCATAAATTCCCTAGTGCAGGAAGGCACAGGTGTCTCCAGAACAGTTTGAGAGAAGGAACTTTTTCTGTATCAGGTGACTATTAAAACCTCAGCACAATTCCATTTTATGGCAACAGTCCTTCCCTCCAGTTGCCACTTTGGAAACCTAAAAAGCTTTGATGGGTTTTTCACACCCAGTTCTAGTAACCTTGGGATTGATAAGCTACACATAGCTGAAATGTTGTGGCAGCACTGCAAAGCAAGCAGCGAATAGAGGGGTTTCCATCATGGTCTTTATTTCCCAATGGAAAGAAAAAAAAAAAGAAAGAAAAGAAGTCATGTATTCTGGAGTGGGGGTGTCTAAAAGATGAGAAGACCCTCTCAAACTGCTGCCAATGATTTCAGACTGATCAGAAAGCCATCATCCACATAGGATAAAACATGGATTTTTCTCTTATTTATTCAGTTATTTTGTTAGGTTCAGAAGACTGAATTAAACATGTAGTTAAAGGGACTTGATCTCAGTTAATTTCTGATACAAATATGTAAATGGCTGAGTGATTAAGGGTTAAAAAATAATCCAGGCTTTTGACTTGAAACTGTACTCACATAAATGTTTGTTCATTTCCTTGGATTTGCTTATGTTTATTTTAACACAGATACCTTCGTCCCTTTACATTTCAATTGTGCTTTGGCACTTAAACCAGGGAAGGTATTAACATTGCTTGATTGTCAGATATATAAAATTACCAAATTTTTGACATTGTTTCTTCTAACTACATGAGAATCAACATTAACATTATTAATGTCCATCATATGTTTCAGTGATTGCTCCTCCACACAGAATCTACAAGGATTGAATATAAATGAAATGAAAGAATTTTATATGTGATCACACCAACTTTAAGAAACTTCAGGCTAGCAACTGGCAACTATCAGCATTACTTTATATTCCATGAAGTCTATGGATTCTGGATTTTGGAACTGTTGGGTTTATGCCACCTCTAATTGCAGTGATTTGGCTGAGATTGTTTTAACGGGTTTTGCTCCAAGTGAGAAAGTGTTTAGGTCCTGCTTTGTTTTGGGTCAAAAGTTAAATGCACAAATCTAATGAAAATTCTCTAACCTAACTTTTATAGTCAGCAAAGCATGCTTATGGTTTTAAATGTTACATGCTTGGACTGCATGTAACATTTAAAATTTAACCTCAAAATCCAGTCACAGATTAACCATAGTCTAAGCAGGTTAACTCCACCTAACCTATGTTGTTTTTTTCAACCTGAGATCGTCAGATCCAAGAATTAAAAATATCCTTAAATTGCAGTATTTCTGCTTTACTGAGTAAGAAAGATTTGGCTTTTGTTATTCCTTTGTGGACAACTGGGTAAGTTCTGCTCTAAGCTATGAAACTAGTGAAGTTAAGTGATTTTTCTCTCTTTAGCTGGTGAATCCCAATTCTGGGATATCTGCATGTGGGGTCCTGTGCTAAGCATCATATCTAAACAAAACACCCAGAAAGATCCCTAAGCAAGGTTTCTAAATCTTTAAATAGAACATAGTCTACAGTAAATGAATCCTTGAAAATGAGACTTGTTCTTTGATTAGTTATGAAAATTGTCTTTGGTATCCACAAAGAGGGATCGCATGTGTTCTCTATTACGTCTGGCTTTCCAGGGGTCAGCAGCACAGAAGTTTATTTGGTGAGTTGTCCATGTTCCATGTTCCATGACAACTTGTCTGAAGGGGTCATGTTCTTGGACAGAGAATATTACACTTTCAGGCCATTTTTGATTAGTTCCTGGTGGCTTAATAAGACTTCGCAGACATGATTGAGCCTCATTGTGTAAAGTGGTTAGTTATTCGAGCAAAAGATGCTGGCAAGGTGAACGTAGGATCTTTCTGCCATCACTGCAGACGAGTCATGCTCTCCAGAATCCCTTGTGTCTCATCAGCTTATCACAGCAGGACTTTCACAGGTTTACTTCTAGCTGTTTTTCTGATGATGTGTATTATAGGGAAGGACAGTTTGGCATTACAGAGGCCAAAGGAGAACACAGGCAAATAATTTAATGTCATTAATTTTACCTCATGATCTCTTGGCAGAAAATACTTCTATGAAGTAATTTTTGGAGTTAAGGCAGAGTCTAAATATTTTTAGCTTGAAAATGGAGGTGAACAGATATTTATTTCCGTCTGGAGGCAGAAATGGTTTAACCAAGGCAACATGTTCACTGACAGCCTAAGGGCTCAGTCCAAATGACAGCACATACAAACATTACCTATGAGAAGCTTAAAATCCAAAATTCAACAACAAAGCTTTATATCATTGTATGGAAAACTTTTCTTCTAAAGAAATTGATACATCCCATGGCTGCAACTGTTTTGAATTTTATAAGAATGTCTCCCTCAGTTTCCATGAAAATGTTAATTTTATGATGGCTTCTTGTAGATCTCTGTTCATTCTGAATCCATGTGAGTTCGCTGTTTGTTAGACTTCTCTGGGCAACCCTGTTTTTCCCAGAATTCTGTTGATGGGATTTTTTTTTAAAATACTTGGTTTTTCTGGGACAAGAGACTGGGTGGCCAGGCTTCTTAATGGTGGTGAAGTAGTGGTGTAACACCTTCTGAGAGAGTGACAAAATTGTTCAAATCCCCACTGCTTTATAGGGATTAATTTAATGAGAGCTGTCAGTGAACATCGGAGGTGTGAGAGAAGTTCAGGGTGTTACAAGTGCTCTTGAAACCATGCTTTGGCTTCATACCTGCCAACATTTCAAATGTTCAAAGTGGTAGACTTGGCAGATAGGCTGAGTCTGGTTCCTATGGCTGACTGCTCCTGCAGAGCCTCCTGCCCTCTCTCTCCATGCCTCTTGGAGAGGCCAGCAGCTTCTTGCTCTTGCAGACTGGCTTTCCCTGCTGAAAAGTCATGAACTCCCTGCTTGAATCCTCCTCCTGCCATTGTTCGAAGAGGCAAGACACCATTGATCCTCTGAGCAGGGTATCCTGACTCAGTGACTCTGCCTGTCATTTCAGCAGCAGTAGAAATTTTGTAAAATGAGCATGTTGGATCAGAAGTCTAGCATTGACAGTCAGCTAGGGCACCAAGAGGGAAACTGGTCAAAGCAGTGGAACAGTAGATTGTGAAGGGAATTAATGAACAGACACACTATTAAGTTACTTAGCAAAGGGGAGGTGAATACGCTAAACATAGTAGGCATGAAGCAAAGTAGGACAAAAGGTGAAACTGACTTCAGATTTGAGGTCCTTCAATAGGATTAGAAAAGCAAATAGTTTCTCTTTGACAGATAGATATTCTTGTGAATCTATAGGTGCTGTGTGAACTAGAAAATTGGCAAACTTGCGCACTAGGTCCATCAAACTACTCGAGTTCTACACAGTTTTATAGATAAAGAATCCAAGTATACCCAGGTTGCACCTGATTTCCTGTGTTGTCACTGTGAAATGTACCTCTGTATTCTCAGCAAGCTCAGTGTACCCACCATGAATGTGTGATATTAAGCAGGTTTATACAGGCACATGACCACTTGTCTGGGATTAGCAAATGATCAGAAACTCAGTAGATTCAGCAACTGTGAGCAAATGCCTGAATTCCTTTTTCCCCCATGAGAAGTCAGCAGCAAAATGAGAAGTGGGAGGTAAACAACTCACAAAAGTGAAAATCTATTGCTAGGAGTGTCAGAGTTGACAGGTATGGGTTCTACTCAAAAATCCCAAACCTACCAAAGAAAAGCTCATGGAGATTGCACCTGGTCAGCATCTGTTGTGGTTGTGGCTATGCCCAATGCAAGATGACTTGGGCCCTGTTCTACACCAAACACTCTCCTTTTCCATGTAAGAGCAGGACATAACCCCAGCAATGAAACCACCCTCTGCTCTGACAGACACATACCAAGCGTTCCTAATGTTAAATTATTATGGCGATATGTCTCATGGTGTCTTTGCCTGATTTGGTTTTTTTTTTTGCTTATGTGCCACCTACCTCCTTTCCAGTCAGTCAGGTGGAGCATTTGGTTGCAGTTTGTCTGTCTGGTCTATGTCCCGAGGTTTCCTTTAATGCCATGGGGAGCACCAGAGGATGGGAATGAGCACACCTCAGTCCTATATCCACTTGGAACTGGGATCTGACAAAGGCTCACACCTGGGCACAGGAGCTGGGGAGACTCTGGCCTCAACAGCACAGGCATGGCCTTTGTGTCAGGAAGGGCTGCAGTGAGCAAGGCAGCTCCTGCCATGTAACTTCACTTCTTCCTTAATGGCGAGTGTTTGACTTTGAAGCTTTAGTCTCCCCTGATCAGTTTACTCCATAAATTAATGTGTTAATTGTACACACAGTGCTGTCTATTAGGGAGGTGTGTGTTTGACAGCCTCCAGCTGTGAGTTTGCAGAGATCCTGTTGTAGAAATCATTACAAGGAGCAGTTTTCACAACCTTTTTAATGCACTCTTAAAAGTAACAGTTACAGGGGCTTTAACATATGCAGCTGAAACACGTTTGGAGAATAGCTCATTCAGCTGCTCTAGTGTTAACTTGATGTTAGATCGGATTGCATGATGCCGAATTAGCTGTACACCACAGATCATCCCACTAACATCATAAGAGCTTTTCTTTTTCTTAAAAAACAAATCAAAAAACACCACCATTTTTAAAGCTCGTACTTCAGAAATTCTTTTGTAACAGGTTCCATCTGGTCTTAATTTCTTTCCTAAACAGGCAGGCTAGAAAGCAAAGCCTTGGCTCCCATTGACTCCTTGTGTGTCGTAGCTCACAAAAAGCGTACAGACACTCTGGTCCTGAGATAGAAGAAAAGTGCATGTTATATATTTACAATAAATGTCTTTGACCTCTCAAAAGCAGTGGGCACTACTGTTGATATATCAGACCATGTGAATCACACAGACAGAATCAGAACAGATGTGCTTTAATGTCTTTAGTTTTTTATTTTTTAGTTTGTCATCCTTTTCTCTTTAGATATTCATTCAGATACCCAGAAAACCAAGTTAATATAATTTTGCTTGTTTTAATAATGGGAACTGAAGTCTGGCTGATGTTTGGTATGGACACCTACTGTCAGAAATTATCATTTCACCATCTGTGAAATGAATATTACCAAGATACTCCAAAGTGTTCAGACATCAACAGGTTTGAGAGTACCCATATAGGCATTCACACCCACCACCATTGCATACAACCTGAACAACAGCCAATTAATAGTTTGTCACCTCTACAAGCAAATATATATTTGCAGGAACAACAAGCAGCTCATTGCATGGTTAAAAAATACCTGCACATTCAACTGAACCTGTGCTCCTGTGGCTGTGGCTAGAAGTTTGTCAGGAAAGCAGAAAGAAACCCCTATCTATTTTCCTTTCCCTTTTTTTCACACTAATTTACACTTTTCAAATCTGGTAGCGCTGTGGGTGTTCAGTGAAGGTGGAGAGGGAGCAAAGCATTGGAAGGCGAAAAAAAGCTGCAGTGGAAGTTAGAGCAGCTTTACCCAAGGAGACACCGACCTATGTAATGTAAATGGGAAAACTTGAAGAAATAAATGTTTTGCAGGCAAATAATTGGAGAAGGTTGACCTTGATACTGAAAGAGGAGGGGAGGAGAGGGAGAGAGGGAGAGAAAGAGGAAGAGAGAAATGAAGACCCGTGTAATGTAAATCAAAAAGACTTCAGTATAAGCATTTACAGACCAGTTGGAGCCCAGAGAGCGTACGCCTGTCGTCCAGCCCCAGAATGTTTCAACATGCAATTTTCCAAAGTAATCTAAAGTGCTGCTTGTTTCAAGAAAAAAGAGTACCTTTACAAGGGTCTGCAATTTGCCATTTAAATTGCATTGAGGAGTTTCATGTAGTAGGTCACAGATATGCTGCCCTACTTCACCAATCCTTTCCAACAGGCAGGCTGCTTAATGCATGCTGCTATCAGGCTTTTCCTGAATTTACTGGGGGCTTTTACTGATGTAGTAATACAGTAGGTTCTAAAATGCTTGAAAAATAAGACGAAGATTAAGATTAAACAAAACATTTTTCTTGGTGATAAATTTAAGCAAATTGAATGTAATTGCTCAATTTTATTCAAAGAAAGAGTCTGTGCTGACCTTGCACTCAAGTATTCTTCCTGACTTTTGCAAGCCTGGATACATGACATCATTTGGACAATTTGCACATATTTATACAATTTGTCATCATTCTGTCTTTACAGTCTGGAGAGTTACAGGATTTGCCTCTAGGCTTACTTTTCTCCCTGCACAAGATGCTTTATGAGAATCATATGCTTGCAATACTATTTTTAAAAACTGAAAAATTTAAGTAAACATTGGGAACCTACTTCATATTTAAAGGTGATATGAAGAAAATAAATTGTGAACAGACAAACAGGGGCTGGAAAATTCTAAATCCAAGCACGTACTGGAGGCACGAGTGGTTTTTTTCCTTAGGCTACCTTTGACATGGGTATATATGAACAGCATGGGACAGGATAGTACTTCAGAGATGGGGGTCGCATTACATGAATTATTTTGTGCTTCTACCAAATGTAATTAACTCCTGTACCTCATTACAATATCAGTCAGTTGCAGGGATTATCAGGAAGACTAAGAAAGTGGTTGTTTGGCATGCAGTCCAAACTTAGATTCTTTTGGGATGAAGAAAGTGGAAAACATTGGCACAATGGAGAGAGGAATCAAGAGTTTGTTAGCAAAATGCTTTTAGTTAAATCCTTAGTAGCTGGAGCATGTGAATAAGTTGACTGCCTTTTCAAGTGGGTAAGTAAACTGAGAAATGTTTCAAATGAAAATTGGCATTAATTTTTGAGAATTTAAGTCCTTGTATTGGGAGTTTTCTTAGGTCTGCCACATTCAGCTCCTAGGTTTCAAATTAGGAAACTCTTTGCTTGTTTGTGGTAGTTGCAATTCCCAATGCAGTCTTCAAAGAGAGCAGCAGAATACGTTTGTGAAAGTGTTGAGATGCTCTTTTTGTAAACTGAGGATGTCTGTGAACTTTAGTTTTTTGGCTTCTTATCAGGGCAAGACCTGATGAGGTACCAATATTCCCTTCTATCTGCTCATTTATTCCTTCATTCCAACATACAGATCAGAGGTGATCTATACAGCAGATTGGCTGAGTCACCACTTGAGAATGGTAGTAAATATGGGGTTGATAGAACTAATTTTCTTTACCGTATTTTCTATACATCTTCAAACTTATAAAAGGATCTAGTACAATTTTTTTTCCTGAAAAGCTTAAAAAAATAGTGAATTTATAAGAAGCCCAAACTGTTTCTAAATAAAGATCAAGTCTAAGAATTTGTTTTTCTGGGAAAGGCATTTTTTTTTCTAAAGTCATATTTTTCCATTTTGAATCAACATTTTCTTTTGGCTTTCACTTCATCATTTTAGAACAGTTATAATTACTGGAAAATTAAAAACGAATTTTCACCTCAGATTGAAAGAAATCTTTTGTTCAAATAACATTTTTTCAGGAGTATGGCTTGACCATCAAATCAAGAAAATCTGCAATGTGTGCAGCTAGTAAGATCTTTCTCCCACAGCAAGAAACAAGCTTGGTCATTGATTTCAGCTAGCATAAAATGAAGTCCAAATCGATTCACACCAACAGCTTTTAACTTTCAGAGGGGGCTTACATTTGAACGATAGACTGAAAGTGAGTGATCCATAAACCTGGTAAACAACACTTTATTGCTCTTGTAACTCAGTAGATGTGCATTGAGCTTTATAGACAAAAGCAAATCTTCTCTCTAAGTTATTATGGACAAATAGAGAGGAGACAAACAGCAGACTCAGAAAGGTGAGGATGGATGAAGATGGTAACCATCATTTGAAGTATATTTCCAGTGAGTAATTGGAAGCAGGGGTCAGATATTCTGGCTTCTTGAAACAATCACTTTTATAGGAGGGTTAGAGGGAGAAAGATGGAAGGTCTTAGTGAAAGCAGAAAGGGATGAAAGCAGAAGGATAAACACAGAACCTTGCTTTGTGGGAAGGCATTTTGGGCTCAGAGGCAGATGTAGGAATAGAGGTACGTTAGGTGTATAGAGCATCAGAACATCATAGGTTAGCTGTAGAACTTTATTCTGACCCTGTAAGTGAAAACAAACCTGAAGTGAAAGGCTTTAAAAGCTCCTTGTGGCTGAAGCCACATCACAGTTTTGCAGAAAGACTCAGTTAATTAAACCTGCAAAACAAACCACCACTATTAATTCATTAAATGGTCCTGTGGGGTAACAAGATGCTAATGTAACTTGTGCAGACCCTGTGCCACTTGCCACTTGTGACAGCAGATCCTGCAGGCACGCGATAAGGCAAGACTTTTGCCTATGCTTACCTTTATGCCCTGCCACTAAATCTTTGCACAATCAGGGTCTAAGCATCTGTCAATAAGTCCTGACCACACAGGCACATTGACTTATAATCTGATTTCTATTCAGTATGCACACAGGTTATCAATGCACATATTTGGTACCCTTCATTAGTTTAGTGTGCTATGTTTAGAGAAAAGTCAATGGCCTGCCCATCTCAATGGATACCCTAGAATAAATTTGTGAACTAACTACAAAAGAGTACATAAAACCAGATGAGGCATGACAGAATTAAAGTCTTTGAGTCAGAGGCTCAGCTGTGGCAAGCAGCCAGCTGTGCCACTGCCAGTTAGGCCATGCGTATTACCATTACAATTATATCGAAGGGAAATGACTTCATGTGCAGGGTATGGCTTGAATATTAAAAATTCCTTGAGTGAAATGAAAGGCGCATTACAGTATGATAGAAAAAGAGTGCAAACATGTTTCATTTTATTTCAACACTACGCTCCAGCAGATGCACTGGTAAGCAAAGGAAATTGCTAGGTCTCAGTTTCATGTTCCAGGGCTTTACTGATTGGAGGACAGATTTACAGCACATGTAAGAAACAATTAGAATAGGGACTCCACCAACAACAAAGCGAGGGAATAAATTCCGATAATGAGACGGGAAAAGTACAAGGTAGAAATGATCTATGTGCTTGCATTCGAGGTATAAAATGTCAAAAAGCCCTGTGTCAGCATGAATTGCACTAGGCAACAGATGGTGTACAGATTACGCGCTCTCTTCTCCTCTCTTTCCCCGCGTCTCTTTCTTTTATAGGTTTCTTTCCAAAAAAACTACAGATTTCCCTCAAACACTTTGCTATTTATTGGCTGTCAACTGAATAACCATAAATGTTTGGTTGGGAGATTGTTGGGGAAAGAAAGAAGGAGGGAACTGACAGGAAAAACTTCAAAGTTTTCCCAGTCATACTGCACAAACAGGAGATCCACTCTTTACATTCCAAATTTTTGCTTTTGGTTAAACTGTTTAGAATGAAAGTTTTGATTTTTTTTCTTGCCATTCTGGAGACAGTAACTAAGTGTCACGCAAAAAAGAAAGAGAGGTGCCTACAGAGTAAGCTCTGCAGTGTTAAAGTCATGTCTGACATCACAGCAATGAAACAGAGCTTGAAGAAACTTGTTGCTTCATCTTAGCATCTATTTACATTGCATAGCGAACAGCCCAAATCATGCAGAGGTCTCATTTTGTGAGGAAAACTCATGAGTCATGGAGGGATCTGAAGTTTGTAGCATACTTTTACTTTGGTGAATCATAAACCACAACAGTTTATAACTATAAACTAACCAACACTGCAGAAGCCTTGCATGTAGGGACTATTTTATCTGTTTGCCCAGTGCAGCCACTTTGTGTGTGAAACTGTTATATGATATACAGCAGTTTAGGACAAATGAAAACAATACTGTAGGAATGCCAGTCACATTAGGCATTTTATAGTCAGAAGAACAAGAAACTTGAGATTTTACAGTTGTTGCATTTCTAAAGCAGTACCCATTCTTCAGTTTTAAACAATACTGTTTTATTTTCACAGGGGCTGAATACTCTAGAAGGATAAGATGAAAATAGTTCTCTGGATGACACTTCTTTAATTTTCCACTTCTAAATCTGAAGTCTCTTAGATGCTGCTTATTCAGAATACAACAACTGGGTTTTCTGTTTTGTTTTTCTTTTTTTTGGTTTGGTGTATTTTTTGGGTGGTTTTGTTTTTGTTTATAAATTCTCACAGTGTATTTCATGGGCAGAAAACTGATAGACTTTGGGCAATCTAAGTTGCCAACACTTACTTTAAATTTCAAAGCTCATCAGTATTTTAGTGATACCATGCCTGGCACTTTCTAGCCAGACCAGTGCAATCCATTCAAAGCAGACTGGTTTCTAAATTGCTTCATCACAAAGAAAGTAGACATTCAGATTAACCAAAGAAGCAAGGGAAGGATTTAATCAGAAGTTATGACCCCTTCATAGCCCATTAACACCTGCTGATGTGGCACACATTGCCACATTTTGTGGCCCACATTCCCATATTTTGTGGCACTGCTGCAGCTGTATACTAGCCTTGTCCATCACACCCTGCCCCTAGGAGCTGCACATGCTCTCTCTATCTCACTTGCCCCATCTGTCAGTAACAGGCAATGATTAGAGGAGAGAGAGGATGCTGTAAGGGACAATGGTTCCTGAGATACTATTTGTGACAGATACTTTACTACCAAACAAGGAAATGCGCCCAGAGGCAAACCACCCACAGCAGAGCTCTGAGGTTAGGGAGGTTACAGGAATATTTTCATTCAGAAAGGATAGTTTCAGTTTCAGGGTCAGGGTGGAAGCAGAGTGAGTATCAAAATATGAAAGGAACAGAAAACATGAGTTATTTAGCCTTGTGTATTACCAGAAGTGGATCAGTTTGTCTAGAGGCTTTCCAAACACAGATGACTGGATGGCCATGCAGGTGTTTCACACTGTGTGCATCAGGTAGGTATGTACTTTCAGTCTGCAGATACAACCCACCTCATTTAATTTGCATGTTGAGCAGGGTTACAACTGTCACATGTTGACTTTGACTGAAAACATCCTGACTGAGCACCATACCTATGGATCATTACACCTCCTCACTTCTGTAGCAGTTCATAGCACCCTCCCACTGCCTTGTGGAGTTTCTTGAATACCATCTTCTGAGGGAACCTGCCCTTGTAATCCAAGGGAGGTAGACACAGCAATTTTGAACTACCTTTGCCTTCTCTAGTCTCTAGTGTGTCTCTCAGAAGGATCAGCAAAGGAGGAGTGGCAGCTATTCTTCCACACCCTCCAATCACACAGGACTTTTGCACTTAAGAGATCTCAAAGAGGCTGACATTTCTCAGAGGGCAAGGGAAGCATTTAAATAATTTTTCCTCTGAAGATAAGTGTACTAGGATGCACACCCAATCCCAAACTTATATGGATGTCAGGCTTGACCATGCTCAGATGGGAACAGGTATTTCTAAAGGCACCAGTGGAAATTATTAAATGCACCAATCATAAAAGTGCTTGTGTTATTATTGAAATGAGGAGGTCTGATGAGATGGAAAGAAGAGGGAGCAGTTAGAGGAATATCTACAAGCATCTAAAAAAAAGAATCCTAGCAAGGAATAATATTAAACACTGAAGACTGAGACTACTGGACACACATCACAAAGCATGAGCAAAGAGAGTTCTTAATGCACAAAGATTTTTCCACATTTCACAACTTAGAGAGAGAGGCATTCAGCTCCAGATCATGTGGTTGGGAGTTAAAAGTTCCATATTTTTAAGTGGTAAAAGTTGCTACAGCTTCTCAGTCTTCAGTCAGAAGCCTCAGCCTGCATGAGGATGTTATTTCCTTCCATTTCTTCCATCTCAGGATCCTGAATTAATTTCTAAAATTTAATTAAAACTTCAGAATACCTCTGTAGTATAGATATTTTAATCACAACCCCCATTATACAGATTGTGAACAGAAAGAGAATCAGATTTTTAAAAATCCTTAGCATTAAGCTAATTGATTCCTTTGAAGTCTGGAGGAATATTACAAAGAACATGAAAGCCAACAGAGTTAAGCCAGCTCTAAGTGCCAGATTTTCAGAGATCTTATTAGAACTGATTTTTTTTTAAAAAAAAAGACCTTTGCCTAGGAGGGCCAAACCAAAAAACCAGATGCCAAATCAAAAAACAGATTCAAAATCTCCCTAGATTGAAAATTTCAGCTTGGAAGCACCAACATATTCAATTGCCAGGTTGTATGGTAATATTGCAACATAGTTATGCTTCTCGTCAAGCTTTTTATATTATTATGTAATAAAATTTCAAACTTAAATATAAAACCCAGTAAAGTTATCCTTTTCACTTTATTTGCATGCAATATTGTCTACTATAAAAAGAAAAGTTCAATCCAATTTAGTTTTACTTTTAATTGTAGAAAATGTCATAACACATTGCCACATCTCTGTGAAATGCTTTGAATCTGACAAAAAATGTCTTTTGAAATGGAAAGCCATTCCATCTAAATTGTTTAGCTATTTCTGGCACTTAGTTCCTAGAACATGAAAATTGGTTGCCTTGGAGAATA
Organism: Acanthisitta chloris; assembly: GCF_000695815.1. Taxonomy (NCBI): domain Eukaryota; kingdom Metazoa; phylum Chordata; class Aves; order Passeriformes; family Acanthisittidae; genus Acanthisitta; species Acanthisitta chloris. The sequence goes on along the minus strand of NW_008665065.1, from coordinate 11,649 downwards.
TCTGAACAGGCAAAATATATGTTCATTAATGATCTGTATGTCTGTTTATATCTTCAGGTTTCTAAAGAACTTTATAAAGTATGTCCCTAAATAGACCTGAAAATCCCCCCTAGGTCATTTGACCACCATAAGTCAGGCCACTGAACAAGTAGGTATTGTCACCAATGAAACATGATTCAAAAGTCTTAATCATAAAAACAAGTATAACTGTCCTTCCTTTTGCAATAATAAATAAGAGATAATATGAGATTTCCATAGACAACAGGTACAAACTAGACTAAAAAGAGAGAGACACATTTCTTCCATCCTGGTTGCAAACCCTTTCAGCTGCCAGTAGAAAGAGTGATATATTCTCCCTATGGAACCAGGAGTCTGTAAAGGTAGCAGCAGTAAAACTGCTGCCTGTGTTACACCAGCACTGTCCCTTTTTACTTGCACTGACCTAGACACAATGATGGTCATGCTAAGAACTTATGAACTAGAGTCTGTGTTTGAGTATTGCTTTCTTCTTTTTTTCAGGGTTAAACCTTGGTGAACTTATACTGCCTCAATTTCTCTAATAATAAAGTGTACACCCTGTAGAGAAGTTGTGAGTACAAAATATTTAATACCCATTAACATACGGTGCAGAGGAAACCCTTAATATTTTGCAATAGAATCAGTTTTCCTACTTGAAGCACTCTATTTTTAATCTCAGTTTGCTTTAGAATCCCCATGAAAATCACTTTATTTTTCAGTTTTTCATATACATATTCATTATCAATTATCTGACATTGTGTATTTCCAAGCCTATAATATTTTCAAAGTTTCTTTAAGGGGAAATAGGATGTTGTTCTTTTGTCCATTAATCCCTGGATCAATAGAACTGAAATTCTGAATGCAGTCCAGTTACAGACAAAAATACATGTGTGTATAGATAGATGTATATGCATTTCATATGAAATATTGCATTAGAATTGCTGTTTAAATAGATAAAATTCTGCTGTTCAAAGGAAAACTTGTGACACTGAGGTGCATGTGCATGCTCCAAAACAGAGCTGTCTTAGAATGCTTTGCATCCACAGGGACAGGATGATCATCAGCTTCCCAGATTAAACCTATGTATCTGAAAAAGATCACATCAGACAACATTTTTAGTCCAAGAAACAGGCAAAATTAAAAGCAAGTTTTCAAGTTAAACCCAAAAACCCTAAGCTAAATCTGCCAGTATCCAGCTGTTTAAAAGTTACAGAAAAAAACTGTGATCTGCATCATTAGTTTTTGTAAGGAACTCTTTTATAGTTTGCACACTTAAAAACTGATCAAATGGAAATGCAGCAGTGAGTTGGGAGCAGCTTTGAGGAAACTGCATATGTAACTGATAATTTTGATTTTAGCATGAACTTTCCGTGCACTGTGGATTCAAATTATGCTTTTGTGCTATTACATTGCTTTATTGGTTTTTTTTTTCTCTGTTACACTTTTTCTTAGATGTAGAAAAACAACAAAAACTAGAGAAATATAAACGCTGGGATATGTGGAAAAGAAGCCAGGGACATTAGTTTAGTCAGGAAAAATTGTGGCAAAAGACATACACATCTCTCATCTTTCTTTGCTTTTGAAAAATGTTAGCATAACTGTTGTACTTGACCATTAAAAACAGAGGCTAGATTAAAAGAAAGGATTGGGAAATGTATAAAGCAGACATACATAAATGGATAACATGAATGCATAACCCATTTCATTAGGCAACAACCCAAAATGTGGACTTTGAAAAATTGTTTCCAGGAATTTCATGCAAAAAGATGTAGCAGGTGAAAGACTAGTTCTAAGGCTTTGAGGAATGCAGAGAACATGGCCTAAATCAACATAAGTAGAGATGGTGTAGGTGTATGCATAGGTGATGGGGCTCAACCATTTGGTATGCTGAGTTCCTCTGATTTCTCCCCCAAAATTCTGTAATAATGATCTGGTTTGAACATCTCCTGTTCTGAAGCCACACGTCGGCTTTTACTTTCATCCCACTTTGTCACCAATCTCTTCAGCACCCAACTCAATGCTCTGCAAAATCTGTGGCTGTGGATGACCCATATGTCTATGGTGCAGGTAACTCCTCACACAGAGCAGGAGCAGAAGCAGTGCAGGTTGCACCACAGTGCACACACGTGTTTGCCACAACACATGGTGCTAATGGGATTGCATGGAGCCTCTCACAGCCTCTATCTTCCTGCCAGGACACCTGCATCTGTGAAACTCACGTCTTCAGTTGCCAGCACTCCTGCAAAATGTATTTTCCCACATGACTACCAAAAAAAAAAAACCCAAACAAAAAAATAAAATGGAAGGAGGAAAGATTTTTAAGACTTTTTTCACCAAGAAAATTCATATATTTACCTGGACAGCGTGTTTCAGGAAAGGGGAATTTCTTCTGTAAATTCCACCCTCCTGTTCACAGCACTGGTGCTTCAATAAGTTTATTACAATATCAGCAATGCATTATTAATTTCAGGATTCAGAAGAAAACATGCTACAAAAGGTGGTCTATTATGCAACTTGTTTTTAGAGTTTTCTTTTTTCTTTGTAAAAGAATTTATCCGATAGTGCTACTTAACAATGCCACTCTTTAAGTCTCTGTAGTTTGTTTCTTCTCTGAGACACAGATCAAACGTGTAATGCTGTTTATTTTTTATTGAAGTAGTAAATAATACCTCTATTACAAAGGCACATGACAGCTGATGTATGATCTTTAGGCTGCAGTCTCTCTTGCTGAATCCATGGTGGTGTTGATAGTGTTTCAGCCTCTCCTTTCACTTAAAAAGTCTGTGTTTTTAAAATGTTTTACTGCAGGCACAAACGCAGAGTGTTGCTGTCCTACTTCGTACAACTCATGAAGATTGAATTTAAATCATTAGCAACCTACATTTTTTAATGGTGGACATTATCTAATGCTGATGCCAAAATTACTTCCTGTGAGTTTCTGACAGGTTCACTCAACCTGATGCTGCCAAGTATGGGAAACCAGAGTAATCACTGGCACCTCTACTGCTGACCCCACTGTGCACCAGGTCTGCATAAGCTCAGAGCAGGGCAACAGGAGAGGTGAAATAGGGGAAATCCTGAGCATTGATCAGGACATAAGGATTCAGCATAGGATGCTCACTCCCCTCTGCTCCCTCCAACTGTTCCAAAGAGCTATTTAAAATTCTATGTAATGCTCTATGGGAAGGAGTATAAATGCCTATATAAATATGAATGTGTATGTGTTTTTCTCTTTAGGCATCACCATTTACCTGCCCCTACTAAGAGCTGTGTTTCTGAGTACATTAAGCCAACTGGAGACCTGTTGCTGATGGCTGCCATGCCAGTGTTTCCATGAAGGGATGCTTCAGAGGTAGATTTTCTCAGTACAGTTTTATGACAACAATAATATGAAACTTTGAACATGTTGTTTTGTGATTCAGTGATAGGTTCTACAAAAAAAAAAAAAGTCTTTAAATGGCCAAGTCCTTTAAAATAGAATAGAACAGTCATTTCAACACTGTAAAGAGAAAAAATCTGAAATAATCTAATTGAACTCTACAAACATTAATGCTATTTGTAGACTCACACTCTTCCAAGTTTTGGCCTGAGTTTCTTTTAAGAAGTAGATGATAAAAGACATTAGAAGGCAGGTGAGCTTCCACTAAGGGAAAATTATTTCTGGAAAAAACCCTCCTACATTTGTTTGTACACTCACAGATACAGATGGGGTATAGCATTATGCCATATGGAAGATAACCTAAAATATTAAAATACATTAATTCTCTCGCCCTGAAGGCCTGCTGGCTGATTACAGACAACTCACTGGGGGTTTACACTCCAGTAAATTCACTTAGTTTCATAACATAGGTATTTGCTGGTGCTGCGATACACTGTAGGGCAATGAGCCTATTGATCTGCTGTTATTAGATGTGTTAAGGCTCTGAAACACATTTAAGAAATAAAATAACTGAATTCTGAAATTTTTCAAAAAGTTAAATATTATAAAGCTGCAAGTGAGCGGCAGAAAGTTTGGCACAATGTTGTCTTATTTCTCTAGCAGTTTCAGATGGGGTTTTTGTTCTGGATTTCCTTGCAGACCAGAGTGCTTCTTGCTATATCAATTTTTCTTGGTTGCATCCATATGCTTGTGTACTGCAGCATTACAGCATCATGACAGCAAAAGGGGATGTGCAGCCTTTTCCAAACAGCTTCCAGCCCTTCTGGCTGCCTCCCACCTGTGATCATAACTTAGATTTGTTGAACTGGTACTTAACAGTGGTCAGAGGATGCTGTAAATCCTGCCATGGTGATGTTCCTTTATACTTATTGCTGGTTTGATGCAGCTTCATGAATTTGGTTCCCTTGAAGTATATCAGCCTCCAAAGAGGATAACTGAGTCCTTTCTGCTGTAGGGAGAGATCACTCACAATAAATTAATGAAAATCACTAGCATTTTTAGTGAGCAAACATGAAAAAAACCAAACCCCAGAATGCTAACATGAGCAGAAATAAGCACAGTTGGATGAAGCCACTGGTGTTGGATTGTCTAGTTAGTTGTTTCTGAACATAAACACATTGGTAAATGAAATTTCAGCTGCTATGATGCCTGTATATGTTGGTAAAAAGGCCACAGGGGATCTATAGTCACATAAAGCAACTTCCCTACAGATACAGTGGGCCAGCTCTTTAGAACCTCTGTAGGCCAGTTTAATCTGACTAACAGTCCTGTTAGTTAGCTATCATGGTGCAGCCTAAGGAAACCTCTTGCTGATCTACTGAAGTCTCATTTCAGGCCTGTATATTCTTATAAAATATGGTATATTTGTAAACAGCAAGAGAATCTATTCTTCACACACCGTCTTTCAGATGACAGCCAAGCAGCCTTCTTTTGTTGTCAGCCCTTGCTTTTATAGCAGATGGTCATGACACATGCTATTTCAACAAATTGAGGGTTTTTTCCATGCACTATGTCATTTCTAGACTGCTTGGGCCCAATCCAAATTCTTTTGAAGTCGGTGGAAGGATCCAATGTCAGTGGGAGTTTCCTGAGGCCACTGAGGCTAATTTCCCCATTTGGGGGAAAAAACTCAACCCAAACCCAATCCCAACCCAATAAAATGACATCAAAGAGAAATTCTATTTTCAATATCACTGTGTCAACTCTTGGTAGGTTTATCCTGAAGAAGGTTTAAAATGTAATTAAATGGTGGTCACTACCCATTTCTAAAGTCTTCCTTAGCTTTGCAAAATATTCACCAAAGAGAGCTTGGCCTTTCATTTTGTCTCCATATGACATGCTGGACTGATGGCTGAGCATCTTTCCCTTGCCTATGTCTCCATCCACCAGGTTTGCATACAGTTGACACAATAGCAAAGGTTATTGACATTGCCTACCATTATCTTCTTCTGCCACAGCCTCCTGGTCCTCCATTACTCTACACTCGGTGGCACATTCTGAGGTTCCCACGTTGACAGACCGTGCCGTAAAAACAGCTGTATCCACATCATCAGTTAGTACACAGTCATTCACATGGTGTCAAACTGGTGCCAGTGCCCACAGCCAGGAGGGGCATGATGGGGATGGGAGAGCTCTCTCTGGCTAATGCGTGGATGTTGAATGGGCTGGGCACCCTTGGGTCTCCATGGCAGCACCTATCCCCTGCCTGGAAGCACTGGCAGCTACCTGCTACTTCAGAGTAGTTTGGTACGTATCACTGTTTTCATTGATGGCACTGCTGCAGTGAGTCCTGAGATTGATGTGTTCACTCCTCACAGAAGACGAATCCGTGCTTGCCAGAAATTGAGCAGATGACGTCAAAAGGATGGTTCAACTCATCCAACTGCTTCTTTTTCCTCTACCAACTAATCCAGCACATGAAACACTGCTGTTTAAGATGGCATTAAGCATGGTGTAATATGCACCCCCAATGTAATTAATTTTTATCAAATTATTCCTTTATTTAAACTGCATTTTTCCAGGTGAGTGACTGTCAACTACTTGCATAGGTTAATCCACAGAAGACAGACAAGAAATGTCAATGCATTTGTCACCACTGCATTTATGTGAGTCACTTCTTCCTGGATCTCAGTTTCTTTATTTACAAAAATAATGTTTATTTCTTGGGTAGTAGTCTAAAATTATTCTGATATAATATTTCCTAACCTGCCACACATCATCATTACTTGCTACTTTATTAATTTCCACATTTACCACTTGATCTTGCCTTCATAACTATCTCATTTCTAATGACTGAACTTCCTTCATGCATCTGTTCCAAGTATCATTGTCTGATTATAGCATTGACTTTCCTACAGCTGACTTGACACAGTGTGATATACATAGGCTGAGAAAAAGAAAAATTTACATTTTATCCTGAAAACAGCTGTTCTTCCCCCAAACTGTAAAATTTCTCCTATAAACCATATACATTGCTTTCTTTTTTAGTGAAAAATATCCCTTGAAGTAAAAGTGTTTGGGGGGAAAAAAGGAGGGAAAAGGAAAGTTGCCCACTAAAATGTATGGGAAACAATTTTAGCCACTGTTGTTTTACAGTTCCTAATCTTAAAGCCACATCAAGCCTTGAAAGTTCTGCTGTACAGCTAAAATGTGTTTGGGAAAAATTGGATGAAGACCGATGAGCTTCTAAAGTAAAGTATTAAAAATCCTTTAAAAGGAAAAGACGTCTAAATCCTAAGGTATGCCAAACTTTTAAATAGGTATTTCCATCATTCTCTGCATTCCAAATAATTTAAGACTTTTAGAATTAAATGTGATTCCTTCATGAGTGCCATCATTTTTGCACTTGGGTGGAGAAACTACTTCAGAGTCCTTGGGCTGAGTTTTGTCAGCCCTTCTGACACTGAGTAGTACCTTCTGCCGAGTGTTGTCCTACAGTCCCTTCTAGGTATAGCTTTAACATATGTTGGAGAGCAGCATCTTAAATGATGACTATTAATGTTGAGAAAAAGAGCAGACCCATTTAAAGTGGTACTAAATTTTCTCATTGCATTTTGTCCCTGGGACAGGACATGGCTCTTGCATCTTTCAGTTCTTTGATTCCACTCCCCCTTCTTCATTCCACCTTTCTAGGTATTTTTTAAGTCCACAGTTTGAAGATATTATTCAGCCTCCTCCCAGTGAGAAGGACTGGACGAAAATCCTTTTGAAGTCTTCTACCCCTTCCCTTAATCATACAAGGCATGGTTGGTAAGTGATGTAAGGCATGCCTTTCCCTGGGGACTGAGCACTCACAGCTCCTCCTGATTGCTTGGGGAACAAGAGAGCCAGAGGGGAACCTAAATCAAACCCTGTCTCTCACTCAGCAATGCACCAATTGCGGCAACAGCTCACTTTCATTAGGAGCGTTTTCTTCAATTAAGGGAGGCGTTGTCAAGTATTCTACTTTTAGACCTCTTAATTTGTTATTTTATACTGGCAGAATTTGTAATGCCATCTCAGAGTCCATGGCATCTTCTGGGACAATATATTGTCTGCTCCTGTGCCATGACATATCACCATAAAACACAGGGCTATAAGAGCCTATAATAATTTATGAGAGTACATTAGGTACCCATGTATAATTTATCAGATGGGCATTATGGAGGCAGGACTATGCCTGACTGACAAAAGGTTACCTCTGTACGGGTGTCTTGTGTAACCACACAGGGAAGAATCCAATAGCTGACGTTCACTGAATTACAACAAAGAATTTACTCCACAAACTGGGCATTCCAAGAAGTGAAGTTGAAACGCAGGAAAGCAGTTCCTGATCTTTAATGTTTTGACTCCAAATTGATACTCTGCAAGATTCAGAGAGGGGTTTCAATGAATGTGAGAACTGGAAGAAGCTAAGTTTTTGAAGGGAAAAATGGTATAAAGGCTGTTCAAACTTGAGACAGCATCTAGAGTGAATTTATCAAAAAACCTGTGGGACACATTAAAAATTTATTCAAAACCGAACTAAGGAACCTGTTGAAGCTTTGAGATTCCCATTTACTAGGACCTGCTGGGTCTACAATAACACCTTAACATGACCTCACACAGCTTTTGTGGCAG
>NW_008665065.1:0-3580 GCF_000695815.1 Acanthisitta chloris | reverse complement strand
CTGCTGAAAAGAACATCTCGAATGTCATTGTGTTTGATTTAAAGGTCTGCATGTTATTCACACTGGAGTTTTGGTTTCTAGACCAAGAAGAATGAATAGAGCTTCTGCAGCGCGGTACTATGCACTTGACCATGCAGTGAAGTTATATTTTTCAGAACAAACTGGCTACCCTATGGTCAAGCCAGCAATTTATAAACTGGCCATGATGCCATAGCCTTTCTTTTGGTCCTCCTGACCAGACCAGCAGCTGTGCGGTTGGTATAATAAATTAATCACACTGCACTGTGTCCAATTCTTTATTGAGTCCTCAGGGAAAGGGAATTCTTTGCAACCTGGAGTTATCAAGCCTGGCTTCTACTTCAAACTTCAATGGTGGCTGCTTTTGGTTTCTTTACTAAAATCTCTAATTTTTGGCAAAGGTGGTATTTGTCATAATAGCTAATAGCAGACTAAAGCCAGTAAATTCATTTTGAATTGGCTATCACACAATAACAAAATACTTTTTGCAGCTCTGAACTAAATTTGTTCATTAATTCAGGAGTGAAAAGATACTAATATCTTTAGGAATTTCATGCACTCAAAATGGCATCAAAATGATGTGTTTTCTCTGGGGAGGCAGATAACTTGGTGGGTGGGCTGTGGTCTGGGAGTTAGGGCATTTGAGTTTTCTTGCCTTGTGGAACCAGTAGAAAGATACTTTTAATGAGTGACAATTCTCAGACTACACTTTTGTTTCCTCTATAATACTGGTTTTTTTCTCATTAAAAAAAAATTCTGTTGTAAGCAAAACAAAAAGAAATAGGAAAAGGGTTTCTTTTTTGAAAGACTGTATTTTACTTCCAATTTCCTTTAATACTTGTGGAGGAATCATCTTCCTTTCCCTGCTCCTCCTGCTCTCCAAATTTTGAATGATGCCACCTTATTACTTCTGGATAATTTTCACCAAATATTCTTCTATCTACCTAGAAGTACACAGACATGCCATTATCTGAGCCCTTTGTGATAACATCATACCTATCTTCCAATTCTCTCTCTGAGGCAGGCAAGTCTTCTTATCTCCATTATCCTGAGGGATGTTAAGACACAGAGGTTTAAGATTGCAAACTTAGACACCCCAACCCACAATAAGAATGGCTGAATCAGCTAAATATTAGATTAGAATCCAGATATGAAAGTGTGCTTATGAATGCAGAAAGGGGGAAAAATCTAAAACACTGGTTTTATTTTTTTCTGCTGTTATTTCAGGGAGAATTTTGTGCCCATCTTGAATGAAAAACAAGAAGGTCTGGAAATACAAATATCTCTCCAGAACTGAAATCCCACTTCTTGCACATTTATAGGAATGACACATCTGTTATAATACATACCACAATGAGTCTAGCCTCAGTTGAATACAAATAATTAATATGAATAATACATAGAAATTTTTCTATTTCTTAAGTGCTAGCTGTGCTGCGTGGTCTACAAATAGAGAAAATGATCCTGGCCATGGTCCAGCTGGTTTGTACAGTAACACAAGCAGTCATAAGAGTTCAAATTTGTAATATTGGTTGGTGGCACATTCTCCAAGAATCATGGTATACTTTTAAAAGGAGTTTTGAAGCTCGTGTTGCAGAGCTTTAAGGAAGAAGTGAGTTTCTTCAAATAATCTAATTCAGTAAATTGAAGATGAATAGCCTGGCATGAGGAGATGTAAGTTCCCTGGGATATAGCTGCAATACACTTTCATATTGTGTGTGAGATGTATCTAAGAGATTATGAATTACATGCAAGGTCTAGATGGTGTTGCCTAGAAGTGTGTACACTTGTTTATTTTCAAAAGTTGGTTGAGGGCTTGCAGGGAACAGCAGGGTAATGGAATATTCATGAAGCAAATGCCCTTCACTTAGTAGAGGGCAGAGGAAAACAGATTGCTAAATCCTCCAAACTTCCTGTGCAAGATGCTTGTGCTACGGAATAATGAAACCTGTGTTGGCCAGTCTGCAATGCAGCTCTAACCTGGCACTGCTTGGCTCTTTCACCTCTCTCTTCCCTTTTGACTCCTCCCTCCTATTTTCAGGTGTGGATCCCTGTCACTGCTGCACAGTGCCCCTTTGACCACAGCTGCAGTGGCACGGACCTGCATATCTGATCACAGCCTTGAAGGAACCCTCCTGCTTTCACCCCGGAGCCAAGCTGGGAGGATGAAAAGTACCAAGCTGCTACTACAAGCACAGACCTCACCTGTCAATACCTGAGCAGAGCAGGGGGTGGTGAGCGCTCAGCACTCGCTGGCCCAGGGACGCAAGCTGGTTTTCATGTTGCTTCATGGGTTTACTTTAATGAGCGCTGGAACAACTGCAAGAAAACTTTATCTCCAATATCACTGGATATGGACAGACTTCAGGACTCGAGCAGTCAGTCTCCAACTGCACACAGGTGCCAGCTGTTTCAGCCCCACAACTGCACAGCATCTTGAATGCCAGTAAAATCACCCAGCATCCCACCAACCTCAGCATCCCACCAACCTCAGCATCCCAGTGCAGGCAGGCACGATGGTTCACAGAATCATAGAATCATAGAATCAACCAGGTTGGAAGAGACCTCCAAGATCATCGAGTCCAGCCCTACCGTGGTTACTAGACCATGGCACTAAGTGCCACATCCAGTCTCAGAAGCAGCAGTGGGGACAATACCCTGTCCTGGCGTGTCCACAGCGGGCTCAGCACAGCCCAGCACAGCCTGCCATGCTGGGCACGTGGGGTGCAGTGCTGGTCCCCAGCTCGACAGATTGGTGTCAGCTGCCCGCGGCCTCGGGCGCTGCTCCCCGCGGGCCCCGCGGACTGGGGCGGCACAAAACCAGCAGGCACGAAGCAGCAGGTGGCCCCCGCGGAGGTAATCAGGATCACATTCAACGGGGGAACCGGCTCAATTTTCAGCCCCGTGTCTGCCGAGGGGCCTGGAGCTGCCTTGTTAATGCTGCAGGGAACACGTGGGACACATTGACTGCATTAATTGTCCCCACTCATTCAGCAGTGGATGAATTATAATGTTACCACTCCAGGGTAAAGCAAACACCTATCATAACAATCATGTCATTAGTGTGCAGATGCCGGCTGCTCTGCTTAACCTTTTGTATCTCTTTTTTTTTTTTTTTTTTTTGGCATAAGAATATTTTTTATTGTTTTTCATATAATTGATTTTTAGGTTGCAAGTGTTGCTAAACCCTTGAAACAAGCTCGGTGCATTACTCAACAGCCAGGAATAAGAGCATGGACAGGCAAAGCACAGATTAAAGTTCCTTTAGAAAGAAACAGCAAGGCTTTAAAAGTTTATGCTTGCTGTTCAGTTTATGCATTGCAATATGACTAACACATCCGTTATTCACATAGCATGAGCTCCAGAAGGACTAATGGTTCTTAAAAATGTAACAGTCTTAGAAATGCTTCTAATTTAACTACAGCTACTAGCAGCCAAAGATTATATATATGTCCACCCAGACAAATGACACATTCTAGTTTGAAAATGAAAGTATTCATGTCTCTGCAGAAAATCTTTTTGTTCACTGTTGTATACATGTACACACATATATGGAGAGATG
>NW_008665064.1:0-747 GCF_000695815.1 Acanthisitta chloris | reverse complement strand
CCCAGTGCCCCCAGTGCCCCCAGTCCCACCTGGCAGTGCCAGGATGGAGTCGTAGCTCTTGCAGGAGAGCTGCCCCAGTCAGTGCACCCGTGCCCCCAGTGCCCCCAGTCCCACCTGGCAGTGCCAGGATGGAGTCGTAGCTCTTGCAGGAGAGCTGCCCCAGTGCCCCCAGTGCCCCCAGTCCCACCTGGCAGTGCCAGGATGGAGTCGTAGCTCTTGCAGGAGAGCTGCCCCAGTGCCCCCAGTGCCCCCAGTCCCACCTGGCAGTGCCAGGATGGAGTCGTAGCTCTTGCAGGAGAGCTGCCCCAGTGCCCCCAGTGCCCCCAGTCCCACCTGGCAGTGCCAGGATGGAGTCGTAGCTCTTGCAGGAGAGCTGCCCGGTGCTCTGGCTCACGCAGGTCATCCAGAGGCCTCTCCAGGTGGACATGGCCGTGATGATGTTGTCGCCCGCGTGGGTCGAGATCTCCCACTGCGGCAGAGCCGTCGCTGCCAGCAGAGCTGCCCACCCTGCCAGGGCCAGGGCCAGGCCCAGCACCTGGAGACCCCCGTGCGCCATCCCCGACGGCGCCCGGAGCCCTACGGAACCCTACGGAACCCTACAGAATCCTATGGAACCCTATGGAACCCTAAAGATCCCTACGGAACCCTACGGACCCCTAGGGATCCCTATGGATCTCTATGGAACCCTACAGACCCCTATGGATCGCTATGGAACCCTACGGAACCCTAAAGATCCCTATGGAACCC
>NW_008665063.1:1503-7775 GCF_000695815.1 Acanthisitta chloris | reverse complement strand
GCGAGGGGGGGGATGGCTCCTGGGTTGGCGCTTCTGTTCCCGAGTTTCATGTTGCCTGCAAACGACCCTGTAAATGCTCAGGAGCAGCCTCGGACATCACCTGCACCCCCACCTCGGTGGGGTCCGGGGCCGCAGGGTCCCAGACGAGAGGGACAGCCCTCACCCTGTCCCTGAGCAGGGACCGAGCCGGGACGGGAGAGGGGGCCGAGCTGTAAGTCCTGACATTTCAATCTGTTTTGGGAAGGGATGGGATGGGAGGAGGGTGGAAGGTGATGGAGGCAGCAGAAGGCTCTCACCCGTAGGTCTGGGCAGGGAACAAAACCCACCAAGGGCCTGGAAGGGAAAACATTTCCTCTGTTAAAGTCTGCATTGTCCTGTCAGCTTTGCACTCCCCCAAAGAAATTCCCAGGTGGCTGGTGGTGCCCAGGGAAGGCCAGTGCCATGCCATGGGCAGAGGCTGGGCCGGGAGCAGGAGCTCAGGGGATGTGTGAACGCACTGGGTGCAGGAGGTGATCGTTCCCAAGCGATGCTCTCCGATCCGTCTCCCCAAGTCTCTTTGCAAGCTGCACAGCTCCTGCTTATTAACGGCGCGTGGCACTGGGGAGGTCATATGGGGCCTTTCTGCTTGGGTTACTCTCCTAATGACATGTCCGACTGCCTTTGCTGCCGATTTGCTCAACGAGTCCCTGACAACAGAAAGTTTGTGGAGGATTTTGGATGACTTCCCCACGACCCTGTGGTGGGTTGCAAAAGTCTGACTGTTCTTCCCACCAAAAAGTGAAGCAATGTGTCAGGAAACGGGAACCAGCCCAGGAGGACACAGAGGGCAGGTTAATTTTAATGCAGTTACCTCTCCGTGTTTGTATGATAATAGAGAAGGTCAGTGGTTTTCTGCCGGCTTGGAGATGCGAGGAGTATTTGTGATTGTGAAAAAGAAATACAAACTCAAGGAAGAGCAAAATTCAGCAGTAAGGCAGTATTATCCATGTTACCCATAATTTTTTTCCTCTAAATCCTCTTCATGGGAGTGAAAACTAAACTGTTGGAGGAGGTGTGTTACTGAAGTGCTCGATGGTGGCGACTAGGAATATACTTCCTCGTGCCAGAGGGTGTGAGCTCGCAGGATTTCGGCAATTAAATCAAATGGGCATGTAAGAAGGAGCAATTCACAGCAGTTTGACTTGCCTTTTGGTTTTTCAGAAGCCTCTATCAGTCAGTAAGGCCCAGCTGTGCATCACGGTGGCAGCAAATCCCGGGACCAGCGCCGGGAGAGGTTTTGGCACCTGCTGGGCGCTGCCCGCGTGGCTCACGGGACTGCCGTGCCCTTGCCCCCTCCTGCCCACCCACCTCCACCGGAAGGATTTGGGGTCTCCTCTGTGAAAACCCAGGACGGGAGGCTGTGGCCGTGTCACCCCCGTTGGTCTCCTTTCCCAGAGTCCCTGAGGAATTTCAGAGCCCTGCTCCAGAGGCAGTGGGGGGACGCCAGTTTGAGTGGGGGATGCAGAGACCCTCCCCCTCCTGCCCAGGCACCTCGGGACTGTCAGGGTGGCACTGGACTCGGCGCTGCACAGCGTTCCGCGCACAGCGCGCTGCATCCTGCTCCACCGCCCGCTAATAACATCCCTGCCTCGGCCCGGTGGCTTTGCCTCAGGCCCTTGTTACTCCTCCTGGTCATCCCTTGGCCAGCGCAGGCCTCGCTGGGCGGTTTGGTGGCCAAGTGCTACCTGCCCACTCGGCATCTCTGCCTGCGGCTGCGGCAGCATCCCTCGGCCCCCGCCCGCACGATGCAGAACAGGCACCGCTCGGGGTGCAGCTCAGCCCCTTTCTGGGGGATGAAGGAGCTGGAAACACAGGGAGGAGACCACTGGGCAGCGTCACTCTCGATCTGGATCAGAAACCCAACCTAATATCCTTACCAAGTATGAGGCAGAAGGCAGAGAGGTGCCCCCTGCCCACAGGTCAGCCCACAGTGTCATGAATCTTCCTGCCCAGGGATAAATGTGTATTTTGAGACAAAATAGATGTTTCAGAGAGAAATATGCCTGCAAAGCAGCTGCAAAGAGATGTGATGCACTACCTGGTGTGCTCAGGGTTCCAACGGGCCAACCTCCTCCCAGGGCCATGCCCTTCCTCTCTGCTGGGGTGGCATCCCCCGGGAACAATCTAAGTTTCTCTCCTGAAGGCTTTTTGGGTGTCCCTGCTTGCTGGCCCCAAACCAGAGTGTCCTATCCCTGTGAAGGGACTTCTGCCTCCCCAACCCTACCTTCTGTCTCGGTTCCTCTGTGTTCCCTGGAGTCCATCCCAATCAGCTCTTCTGCTCTGCAATTTCCTCACTGGTCCCAAGCTCTCCCAATCACCTATGAACCATTTCCTCTTTACTGGTTTATTTAGCAGGTGGAGGTGCTTGTGCTCACCTGGGAAGGGAGAAGCAGGGAAGGTTCCTAATTGGGACCATTGTGAAATGGGTTTTACAATGGGCTGGATATCGTGAGTGTGGTCACCAAGCTGCACTGGTGCCACGGTCAGCATCGCTGCTGGATTAGCACATCAACACCCCAGTCTATTTTATTAGCTTTTACCTTTAAATATGCTGAGTGGCAGCTCCTTGGTGGCTGGTTAAACCTTGCTGTGATTTCGATGGTTCCCTTGTGGCTCCATCCTGAAACCACTGGCTGGGAGCTGGCAGATGGGAGCAGGGATAAGCCCATGTCTTCCTGGGTGGGGGCCCAGCATTGCCACAGCCCCCCTTTCCTAGGGGAGGTTGAAATCACAGCTCCATATTAGGTCTCTCTGAAAAGAGACCTGTCCTCTAACTTAGGGCAGGGGGATCTTTGAGGATTGTTCTGGAAGAGCCAGGAACCCAGTCAAGGAAAAGAAGGGGTGTACTGTCTGTGACAGGGTCTGTTCCTTGTTATCTGTGGTCCCTTTTCCTGCCCTCCTCTGCCCAGCTGGGCTGGCAGGAGGCTCCAGCAGGACAGAGGGAGTGAATGAGCGTGTCTGCTAGTGACTCTGTATCCTGAGCATGTACATCTTGGCCTCTGGGACAGCTGTGAGTCCTCCTCAAAGTCCTTTCCATCTTCATGAATGGTGAGTAGGTGCCAGGGTGAGTTTACCAGGGGCAAATCATGGAGAGACAAAGGGTTGCTGTTTAGGTGACCTTAGCAGGACTCTTGACGTGGTCTCCTGCAGTATCCTCGTGGCCAAACTGGAAATGTAAAGGCAAGGTGGGTCAAAAATTGGCTGGACTGCCAGGCTCAATGGGCTGTGCTGAGCAAGGGAAGGCACAGACCCCGGCTGGAGAAAGTGGCTGACAGGGACCTGCCAGAGCTCAGTGAAGGGAATGGCAAAGTCCTGCACCTGGGATGGAGTAACCCCCTGCAGCAGGGCATGTCCCGAGCCAACGGACTAGGAAGCAGCTTTGCAGGAAAGGCACTACATTCATCACATGAGCAGAGCCAGAACTTTGTCTTCTGGAAGCTGGGACCAAGAGAGGAGAGGATGGGAAAAGCCCTGAGGACAGCAGGAAGCATTGAATGTGGACATGGAGACAGGGAAGAGTGAGGGAAGTGCATGTGATGTCCTTGTGTGCAACTCCTCTCCTGTAGCAAAGGATAAGTGAGGACACTGCAATGGACATGTACAGGAGCAGGAGAGGACTGGGCTGCAAGGCAGGAGGTGGGCAGTCAGAGGAGGAGTGAAGACTTTCTGCTGCTGTTCCCAGAGGAAATCAGGTGGATTTGAACAGGAAGAAGGTGAAATTTCTGGCAGCAAGATGGAGATTGATTTGGTGGTGAAGGACACCTGAGCAGCAAGTATAAGCACAGCAGGTATGTCATGGGAGAGAGCCCGGGATGTGAGAAAGGTTGTATCAAGATGGGAACATTTGGTCACCTTTGGTGTGTCTTAGGAGGCGCAAAAAGAGCTGAGCTCTGCTAGACCAGCAAAAGCAAAGCAGAGATCTCTCCTTCTTATCATTCCCATCCCCAGGGCAACTGGGCTGTAGAAGTTTGGAAGCCTCATGGAGGCTTCTGATTGGGCAGGGGGTGCCAAAATGCACCTCGTTGTGTGACAGAACTCATTGCTTTGCAGAGGAAGTGGCAAAGGAGGAGGCATCTTGTCCATACCCAGCCGGGGAGCTGTGCTTGCGACGGGGCAGAGATGATCTAATGTCTGTGTCCACCCTGAGAACATTCACATGGCTTGTCCTGTGGTGAGAGGGAAAGGTGGATATTGGGAATCAGCCCAGAGCCGAGTCCCGGCTCACACTGCTGCTGGTGTCCCTCGGCGCACAGAGGGGACTGGGCCGAGTGACCAAGAGTGGGTCAAGAGGGGCTTCTGGAGAAGCACCACCATCCCCAAAGGTCTTCCAGGTGGAAGGCTGAGAGGGAATATCCCAGGGCAGCTGATCACAGGCAGTGGGATCCATCCTGGGCTGTCACACCAGCAAGAGAAGGAGAAACCTGTAGGTGGGGAAAGAAACTTCAGAGGTCATAGAAACTGGAAGAAGTTATGGAAATTTTTATGTCCAGCGTATCACATCCAGCACGAAGGTGACTACACCAAGCATCCTTCCAGCTCCTGGAAACAGGAAAGTCAACACTTTGGACCTCCAGGAGTCCTGCACATCACAGGTGTGACACAGACTTTAGCATGAAGAAGAGCTGGAATTATACATTCCTATTCCAGCTGCACACACTTCTTAAGCTCCCCCAATTCTCTCCAGCTGTCCATCCTCTTCCCCTGCTCACCATGCCAGCTTGGACACCATCTCCTCTGTGTACCTCTGAGTGCCAGACACACTGTTGACCCTCGTGAGTTGCACATAGACACCTTCCCCTCTATCTAGCTTCACATTTTCATTTGGAGATTGATCTTGTCTTCACGGATTTGGAGGTCAGTTTGCCATCAAGCTGCTGACACCATAGCTGGGAGCCTGTGGTCTCCTGGGGCTCCATTAGCAGGTAGAGTGGAGGTGAAGGAAGATGTAGGAAGCTCCCACAGTGGAGCCTAGGCACAGGCTTGTGCAGGTGGTTGATGTAATGTGGAGAGACAGTCTTATATCTCCTCACCAGGACCTGCCTCTTCCCCCGAAGGGCTCACGGCAGGAAAAGCTGTGGGAGGAAAGCCGTTTGCAGTGGAGGATCTTCACGTCTCTGGAGAATAGCCTGGAGGCTGTGACGGCCTGATCTCATCTCTCAAGGAGCCTGTGAGTTGTGTTGTGTCACAGGCAGAAGATGATGACTCCAGCCTATTGCCACTTGGTTGAGCACTTGCCACTGCACGTGCTCTTCATGGGATGCTGGGGTTGCCCCAGGGAGTCTTCAGGCTAACTGAGATTTAGGGATAGACAGCTGCTTTTTGGGGATGGAGGCTAGGGGAGGAGGAGCTTGGGAGAGGTCAGAGACATAGCAACACTTCTTGAACAAGTGCACAAAAGGGAGAAGATTTTGATGCAAAATTTGGGAAGACTTGTATGCGTGAAGGTGTTGTGGCTCCAGCTCCAGCACCAGCCGAAGGACACCCCAAGGCTAGGCAGGAAATACCAGACAGCTTGCTCACAAAGACAGACCCATCTCATGTCTGGGCTGGGCTTTGGGTCTGCATTTGGCCCTCACCAAATGTTACCTGTGAATAGAACTAAGCTTTTCCAACCAGAAAAACCCAGATCCTTCCAAATGCTGGAAAAATTAACATTGGGAATCCAAATGCTATCAGACCTGTAGACCTTGGCTTGTCCCTGGGATGTGAAGCACATGGTTTGGTGGCCCAACTTATGGAGACAAGCAAACAGTGCTGAAGAACCCTCTGAGCAGCAGAGCCACACTGAGCTATGGGACATGGGTCACAGCCCTTGGCTTCGCACAGGGAGACGTGGTGGGTGGGCAGATGAGGAAGGACTGGCAGTGTGCGGCAGACAGTAAACTCCAGGCCTTTCTGAAGACATTCTGTGGCTTTGGGAAGAGATGAGATTTTGGTGCAGCACTTGAGATCAAGCCAGAGGAAGGCACATCTCGAGGTGGAAATAGTTTCAAAGCAGCTGATGTGAGGACCCCAGAGGCAGAGGTGCAGGGTGGCCTGGCACAGTCACTCGCACAGGAGGTGCAGAGCTCCCAGCCCCACCAGCCAGGCTTCCCTCCTCTTGCTGAGTGCCTGCTGCTTTGCCATGGCAAATTGCTTTCATCTCAGCCTCCAATAAACGCTTAAAAGCTCAAATCACACAACCCTAGGCTATGAAAACAAAAAAGGGACCCGATATCTGCTAATAGCCAAAG
>NW_008665063.1:0-1471 GCF_000695815.1 Acanthisitta chloris | reverse complement strand
TTTGCATTGATCAGTGGCTCTCCTCCCACCACGCCTGCCTGGCTGCCCCAGCCTCTGCTGCTGAAAATGGGATAGACCCCCATGGGAGAGTCCAGGTAAGGGTAGGAATGGGATGGTTTGTGATGTTGGTGTGAGAGATCCCGGTAAAGGGCCACTGTCCCACCCTGGCACAGGCAGCAGGGCAGCACTCCCTGGGATGGCAATTGCTACAGACAAACAGCAATGCCAGGGCCACACAGGCTGGAGTGATGTGGAGTCTCAGGATTATGAGCAACCTGAATAGCCCAGAAGGAAGCAGCTGATGGGTGTAGCAGCAGGGAAGAATTGTCCCTGTGGTTGTTGCTGGGTGTGCAAAGCACCATCAATGAATTCCCACCTGTGCAGGGTAGGACCAGCTCATGAGAGACTGCAGGAGCCCTCAGCTACAGGACGAGGTGAGAGGCAGGAGGTTCATCACAACATCGCTAAGTGGAGAAGAACTTCAGTGCCTTTCCTGGGCCCTTTCCTCCATGCTGTGTCCTACAGCCATCTGGGAAAGGTTGAGGGCAGCCAAGTTCCATGGGAGCATTGCAGCTCCCTGGCAGCTTCCCAGTCAGCAGTGGAGGACTCAGAGGTCAGTGGCAAAGAAGAGAGGATTTCGGTTTGAGATGGGCCCTTTGTTCCAGCCAGAAAAACTCTTGGGGGTCTGCAAAAGCAGATCAGGACAAGTTCACATGCCTACCCACAGGCAGAGAGGGCTGCAGTGCTGGTTTGTATTGGTACAGAAAAGCCACCGGACTGAGCCCCTTCCTACTAACGGCTGCCACAGACCAGGCAGAGGCTCAGGGAAGGGGATGAGGTCTGAAAGGGTTTGGCCCTTTGTCTAGCTTCAGTCTGGAAAGGACACAGTGAAGCAGGGGTGTGCTGGCAAACCACGGGGCTGGAGGGTGGGCAGGGACTGTGCTTGCTACTTCCGTCAGCCAAAACATCGGTGGGCATCAGACGAAACCTGTGGGGACAACAGGCTCGGGAGGTTGGAGGACGCAGGTCTGGGTGGTGTGCTGGGCACTCCCCACTGCAGGATGCTTTGAGGACTGAGCATTTCCACAGCTTCAAGAGAAGCCTCTGCAGATTCAGAGTGCCGTATGCTGCATCCAGTGGCTGGGATGTCGAAGGGGTTAGGAAAATTGGAGCAGTACCACAGATGCTTGTCCTACATCCTGGGGATCTGCTTTTGGCTGTAATTAGAGACACGATGGATAACTGAGGCGGTGCCGTTCAGTTGCCCCAGTGCATGTGTGCCCTTCCCTGCATCTCTGTGGCTGGAGACCAGGCTGGGATTTTTTAGGTAGTGGAGCACCGGGCACTGCAGATCTCTTTCCTGGGCATCTCTCCCTCCTTCCTTCCCTTTGTTTCTCCCTGTCTGTCTCCTCCCGCGGGCGGCCCGGGGAGGAGAGCAGGGATGCTGCAATTCCCAGGCACAGGTGCGCGG
>NW_008665062.1:2700-4892 GCF_000695815.1 Acanthisitta chloris | reverse complement strand
AAGGGGCAGCAGGAGATGCCGCTCCTGCCTAGCCTGTCTGCTTGGGAAGTTCTTAATGACCTGACACTGATGCTCATGTTTTCCAGGCTGGGGGCTGCACACCCCGGGAGGAAGGTGACTCGCCATGGCAGTCAGGCCGGTAGGTGCCAAAGATGGGGACAATCATATTCTGCACCCTAAATCCTACCTGCCTTGGCCCTCCAGGCGCCCAAAACCTCATAGGGCGGGTGGGGCGAGGGTGGTCCCTCCAGCACTGACACAGCTGCACATCACTAAGGACCTCCCTCTCAAAGCTTCCCCCCAAAATATGTGCCCTTTGGGGTTTATTCTCTGGCAGGGGTGTCACAATCCCCCGCCCAGCCCTCCACGATTAATATGTGTAGTCCTCCCAAAAAAACCCTTTCCCTGCTAATTCCCATCACTGAGGCTCAGCGGCTTCCCCAAATGGGGGGCTGGGAGTTGCCCCCCGCCCCATGCCCGGATATCTGGGTCAGTTTATCCCTCTACATTTCCAGCTAACATCTGAAAACGTTCTGGTCTTGGCAGAAGCGATTAGGGGGGTTATTGCTTTTGGGCCTCCGTGCAGTTTCACTGGCCAGTCCTGCGTCTGGCTCCTCAGCCCTCCCTTGATGCAATTTTTGGGGTACTGAGCCCCGTTGGTCACCCCAGGCATGAATTTTGGGGTTTCCCCTTCCCCAATGCTCTGTTTCTGCTGGAGAAACGATTTTTCCCAGAGGTGTGGCACATGGGACTGAGTGGATGGCCATGGAAGCAGCTGCTGCTGGAGGTGGGGGGTGTATGTGTGGTGTGTGCGCGCAAACACTTTTGGGGCCCTTTTCTGACTTCAAGGGACTGGGAAAAGTTTACTTACACAGCTCATTTCCATATGTCCTGGCTCCGTCTCGCGGAGGCCACCATATGTGCAGCAGTGTGGTGCTTAGGGTTTTTTGCAGCTCAGTGCTGGCAAGGGTTTGATCTCCCCCGTGGATGCTGCGTAGCCACACGCATGGTTTTTTCTCTCCCATGTTTTTCCCTTTCCCATCCTCCTGGTGATCCATCAGGCATCATACGGTTGCAAGCCCTCTTATGCCTTCCTTCTCCTTCCACTCACCACAGATGGAGCCGAGCTAACCCCTCCAGCCTTCCAAACCAGCAGCATCTCTGCTTGTTCCCAAACCAGCCAGAGCAGGCTGGACATACTTGCAGAGAAGCAAAGCTTTCGTTTAAATAGAACCTGAGTTGGGGAGGGGAGGAAATTATCTCTTTTCAGAAAGACACGTTAGACTGCGGAAAGAGTTGAGATAATTAGGCACGGTATTTCGGCAGGGCATGGAAATGTGTACCAACACCCAGCTCCTGCAGCTGTTTTAATTGTCAGCCCTCTTCAAAATTTGCCCACAAACAAGTGCCTTTGCAAGACGGGAGTATTATTTGGGGCAAGAATAGGCTTTTTGTTCGGCACATAATTAGCTGATTTTTCTCCCGAGAAAAACGCTGGCGATCTCTGATTGTCGGAGGAGCAACCGGAGCGTGATTGTGCCTGGGAAGTGTAACAGGCGGGAGGGAGGCAAGGGGCAAGGCAGGGCAGCCCTACGGAGGGACCCCCACTGTCACTGGGACATGGCAGGATCCTTTCCCAGGGGGCCTGAAACTAAATATACCGTGAAAAGCAGTCATTTGGAGGGTCACGTTTGGTTGGGGGGAACCCCTTTTCCCCCTGGGCAGCCTGGCTGGGCCGTGGGGGGGACGCAATCCTGGTCCCACATGGCCCCAGCTTGAAATGTAGCACCAAAGTGCTGCTCCGCTGACACTTCCGTGTCACACGCAGCAGGGACTGCTGAAGAGCAGGTGGATTCTGGCAGGTTTTGTGCCCCAAAAAAACCTTCCTAAAAGAGAAACATCAGATATGTGGAGGCATCTTTGAACTGGGAGATCTGGGGTGGAGGGGACTGAGACTCCGGTAGCCTTTTGACTGGCTGGAGAGAGTGCGGGCTAAATAACCCATAGGTTTTTCCCCCAAATCAGGGTAGGGAGGAGGTACAGCTTTTTGGAGTGAAGAAGTGAAAGAAGGGATCTATGAAGGAAGAGGAGAATTGGAATGTGCTTGAACCCTTCCAGGTGGGAATTTGTAGAGTAGCAGAGGTCAGAGCATCTCTCCACCTGGGCCTGGGAGCTGATGGCTACTCCTGGCC
>NW_008665062.1:0-2689 GCF_000695815.1 Acanthisitta chloris | reverse complement strand
CTGTCTGCAGGGAGCTGTGCTATGGGTTTCCGTGGGGCACACAGGATGGTGCTCATCCTCCCAGCGAGCACCGGTGGGGCTGCGCTGGCGAGGAGCAGTATTCAGAGGAGGGTCCGTACTGCTGCTAGTCTTAAAGCCGGGGGATCCGGCGAGGGGGGACAGCTCCGTTTTCCAGCAACTGATAAAAACAAAAGCTTCAGCAAAAGCAAAACTCAGGCTTACAGAGGCTCCACTGAGCTAATTCTTGCATCAACCGGGGAAATTTTAACTGTGAGAAACGCCACGAAAATCATCTAGCCCTACGATGCTTTACAAGTGATGTTTTATTCTAGGAAAGGTGAGTGAGCAAGAGGGGAAAACATGAGCAGAATTAACACCCAAAAATCCCCGTGTACTTAATGATAACAGGGATTAGGTGC
The DNA here is from genome assembly GCF_000695815.1 of Acanthisitta chloris. Taxonomy (NCBI): domain Eukaryota; kingdom Metazoa; phylum Chordata; class Aves; order Passeriformes; family Acanthisittidae; genus Acanthisitta; species Acanthisitta chloris. The sequence goes on along the minus strand of NW_008665062.1, from coordinate 2,270 downwards.
AAGTGCTGAACGCCAGAATCGGGGATGCAGCCGGGACTCTCCATCCCACACTCTGCTCAGCCCTGCGGGGAAGGCAGTTTTGTGCGTAGCTCTTAGTTTATTTCAGCGTTTTGGGGCTGCGGGAGCTGGGAGTAAGAGGGCTGGCGATGTGTGAAGGCAGGATTTGCCCCTTGGCTGTGCGCGGAGGAATGCGCAGAGCAGCGCATCCGCCGCGGGATGCGACCCCCGCACCGCTCGAGGAAAGCCCTCCCGCCTCCCCCTTCTCTTCCCGAGCAGGGAAAACAAACCACAAACAACACCCAAACCCCTCATTCATCGCTTAATTCCATTAACTCCTTCGCGTGTTCCCGTTTGAACTCCTTCCAGCCCCCCCGCCCGGCAGCGTCCCCGCGGCCGCGGTGCAGGTGCGGCTCGGGAGGGGGGAGGTCCCGTTCCGGAGGGTCCCCTCCCAACTTCCACCCCATGTCCTGGGGATGTGCTGCTGCATACTCTCGGCTAATTTTTTTCCGTGTGTTCCCCCCACCCCTTTTTTTCCCTCCCTTCCCTCCTCTTCTCCCCCTTCCCCCCCTTCCCCCTTTTTCCTCCCTCCGCTCCCTTTTATTTTTTTAGCAAACTTGAAGGCGCTCAGGATTTTCGGGTAAAACCCCCCCAGGATAAAAGGGTGAAAACATCGTGCAGATTAAACAAAACAGAAAGAATTTGACTTCCATAATCCTGGTTTATGTCCCGAAATTCGTTTGGATAAGGGGAAATAGGTTATTTGAAAAATTATTTCCAATGGATATTTAAATAACGAATCCAAATATTTTAAGAGCCTTAAAGGAGACCTTAATCAAACGTATCGCCACGGAGAAACTAGCGGTGTCAAACCCCACGCACTCTCCTTCCCGGCTTTTCGTGGAATCGAGTTGAGAAATCCGCCAGTTTAAAAAAAAAAATCCCGAATAAAAGTCTGAAATATTCCCAGGTCAGAGGGGCAGCGTCTCATTAAAACCAGCGCGGTCCTGGAACTGCACTGCAGACATTAAAGTGCAGTATTTTTCAATTAGAGCTGACGAATTCAATCAAAATTCCATAGATTAGGATGAAATGAGGCATGGGTCATTTACAGGGGAATTTAATTGCAGAGCCATTAGACAAATAGTATATTTGCCATTCTCACATTATCCATCATTTTAGACATCAATAGAAGGAACAGCATCTTTACTAATACAGCAGCACTTCCCAATCTCTGCCTGTAAACACTCCCTTTCCCCATAGCTGCTGATTATATCTGATTTCATTTAAAGCCATGGGGGATTATAAATGTTCCTGCAATCAGGTTCATTAGGACTTCAAAAATCTCATTTCTGATTTGTATTGCTTTGCGGATCACCCAGCGCAGCCTGCTTAAAAGAAAAAAAAAAAAAAAAAGAAGGAGAAATAGATATATGTATCTAAAATAATAAAATAATAAATTCAAGTGCTGTTTTATTCCCGGGGCCACTTCGGAGGTTGATTATCACCCTGACGAGCCCCTTTTCAGAGCGTGGGAGGCAAACCCGGTATGCCACTGGCATCACCCACCTCCAGTATCCCCATCCATCCCCGCAGCTTCCCGAGGGGCTCGGTCCTGCTCCAGAGGGTCCCTGTGAGGGGAACAACACCAGAAGGGGCGGCAAAGCCATTTTTTTTCGAGGGTGGGAGGGTGTGCATCACTCTCTAATTCTCCCCAGCTCTTTACAGAGAGGTGTGTACATCAGGGCAGGGAACCCTTAGTATTTGGGTTTTATTTTGTAGCTGGACCATCGGTGGTTTCACACTGCCGGGTGCAGGAGCAGGTCCCACACAGCAACAAACCTCGAGGAGGGAAGGTCTTTGACATTTTTGTTTCTTTAATAGAAGCTCAATATTAACCGTTTTTCATAAAACACGAACATCCAGAGAGAGTTCAAAAGGAAAAAAAACCGAACAGAAAAGCCTTCATTCCTCCCAAACGTGTGGCACGCGCAGCGCTGTGTTAGCTGCCTCAGTAATTTAATTGGAATGAAACGTGAAAAATGTGTCATTTTTTGAAGAATTTATGCATCACTTCCTGGAAATCTCATTGTCTTAACTAGCAGCCTACTGTGTTCTGTTTAGCAGGCATAATCGCATTTTTATGTGTCTCCGTATTAGAAGTTAATGTGACCTCCCGTCTTTAGCTGCTGGAAAATAATAATAATAAAAAAAAAAGATAAAAATGATCCTTTCCCCATGAGATCTGCATCAAAACAAGGCGCCGGCAGGAG
>NW_008665061.1:439-941 GCF_000695815.1 Acanthisitta chloris | reverse complement strand
TCTAAGGTCCATTCCAAGCTCTTAACAAGGATATTCTGGTACTCTGCTGCCATGCCAGGATGCCCTGTGGGCCAAGAGGAACCAGGAGGCCGCGAACCGCGAGTGGCGCCGGCAGCAGCTGGAGTTGGCACGCAAGAAGGTCGAGGAGGAGAAGCAGCTGAGACAGGCACGACTGGAGCAGGTGGAACAGAGGGAGCGCAACCTGGCCATGCAGGTGGAGAAAGACCACCAGGACTTCCAGAGGATGCTTAGGTGAGCCATGGAGCTGAGGAAAAGCTCAGGTGGCATCCAGGTGGCACCCACTTGGTGCTCCAGGTGACACCCAGATGCTGCACCTGTACCCAGGTGGTGCTTCAGGTAGTAACCTAAGTGATGCCCAAGTGCTCCCCAAGCACTCTCAGCACCTCCAGGATCTCCCCAGTGCCACCCCAGGTGCTTTGGGTGCTCAGTGCCCATCTGTGCTGTCCCACAGGGCCCAGCAGGAGCAGCAGGAGCGGGACCA
>NW_008665061.1:0-374 GCF_000695815.1 Acanthisitta chloris | reverse complement strand
GGAGCAGCGCGAGCAGCGCGAGTGCCAGCGCAGGGCAGAGCTCCAGGAGGAGCAAAGGCAGCAACAAGAGGCCTGGCAGCACCGCCAGAACATTGCCCAGCTCTGCCAGCAAAAGCTGCAGGAGTTCAGGTGAGCTGCTGTCACCTCATCCTTCCCTGGGCACCACCACCTCCCTTGGATGGGAAAATAGGGATGAGGTTAGGGGAGATGAGTTCCAGGAGAGGATCCTCAGCCATGGAGCTGAGCAACAGCTCAGGTGGCATCCAGGTGGTGCCCAGGTGGTGGTACTTCAGGTGATGCATCAGGTGGTGCCCAGGTGGATGCAGATGAGGTTGCTAAGCCACTATCTTTGAGGGTGCTGAGACACTGGCACA
>NW_008665060.1:6482-13869 GCF_000695815.1 Acanthisitta chloris | reverse complement strand
CCTCATGCAGTTGTCCTCAGCCACTGTTAGGTCAGTCCAGGGCTCCTTGTTGCTGTGTACAGGTTCAGTCTGTATGTGTCCAAGCACATGGAATGCATTGCTGTACAGAGACAGGCAGATTGCAGCAACTGAACTAGAAACCCAAGTCATAATTATTTTCCTTCACATCAAAATGTTTTTTTCACTTCCCTCATTCTGAAGAATCCAGTTGTGTATTCCCATGAAGAGAATGAGGCTCAAGTGTTTGAAGTTTCCTGTAGGTATAACAGTAAGTGGAGCAAAAAACAACGTAGTTCTGCAGAGTGGAAAGCAAATTCTTCAGAGTCATTTCCCCCTCCCCCCCCCCCCCCCCCCCCCCCCCAGTTAAAAAGAGGGGAGAAAAAAAGCCTTTGATGTGATAATATTGTTTATTTTGTAAAAAGCAGCTAATTTAGTCGGCTGGATCTTACTGTAACTCAGACTGGGGAATTACAATTTTGTTTGAAAAGCTTGGAATGCTGGAGGATATTCTGTGTAATTTTGGGTGCGTGGAAGCTCTTAGCTGTGAAACTCCAGTTGGATGTAAGGAGTGGCACCAGACAGAACTGTAACTCTCACATTTCTTTTTCTGCCAACATTGACTTTTCTAATGGCCAAAAGCTGAGATGTCACCAGGAGCTGATTGTCCTTTCTGCTCAGCTGCTGGAGCCCACATTGCTATGATTCTGGGCTGCAGGGACCTTCACCTGACTCATCTGGGCATTCCTATAGGGTAGAAATCGCATCCTTCAAAATGTTTGTTACTTACACTTCCTGCAGCTGAAATGTTTGGTGACTTGGGAGGTGGTGGATTCACCATCCCTGGAGGTTTTCAAGATGAGACTGAATGTGGCACTTAGTGCCATGGTCTAGTGACCACAGTAGGGTTGGACTTGATGATCCTGGAGGTCTCTTCCAACCCGGTTGATTCTATGATTCTATGTTTCTAAGACTCTTGATCTGAATCTAGCACTGGAGGATATGGTTTAGGGTTTAGGGGTTATAGCAGTGAGAGGTTCATGGTCACACTACATGATCTTAGAGGTCTCCTCCAACCTTGATGTTTCTATGGTTCTATGCACATGGATTTGATGTAGTATTTTATGTTAACAGGTGATTAGTAGAACAGCCCCACAGGCTCCAACTTCTGTTTGGGACATTTTACGTTAGTGTTGAGTCCTGAGTGTTTTGGTGAGAACAACAACTGCAGATCAGGGATGGGTTAGGATTGTGGCATTGCATCCTTGAGCAGTAAAGAGCAGATTTAAGTCAGAGCTGCAGATAACTTGCAGCGTGGACACTTCAGTGTTTTTCCTAAGGTAAAATCACAGATCTTTACAAGAAACAGTTTCTACTGAGACTCAGAGCTCTTGCCAGGATTAGAAACTCCTTCAGCTGATGTTTCAGTTGGGAGAACTGTGGTTCCTACGTTGATTTTGCCCTGTGTCCCTGCTGTGTGTGTGTGCAGGACGCCTTCCAGAAGTGCATCACCCAGAGGCTGTCCCTGCTGCTGTCCCGGGGGATGGTGAGGCTCGTGGTCATCGACTCCATCGCCGCCTTGTTCCGCTGCGACTTCGGCGCGGCAGAGTCTGCTGACAGGGCTCGGTATTTGCAGACCTTTGGGGCACAGCTGCACAGCTTGAGCACCAGATTCAGGACTCCAATCATGTGCATTAATCAGGTAGGACATCAGAGTTGCTGCTTGGTTAATGAATGGCTGGAGGGTGAGGGTGAAATCTGTGTGCGTAGGTTTCATGGTGGTGGATTTGTCCCTGTCAGCTGAGTATTGATGACTGATGGAAATTGAAGCTTCATTGAACTGGTGTACAGCTGCACAGCTTGAGCACCAGATTCAGGACTCCAATCATGTGCATTAATCAGGTAGGACATCAGAGTTGCTGCTTGGTTAATGAATGGCTGGAGGGTGAGGGTGAAATCTGTGTGCGTAGGTTTCATGGTGGTGGATTTGTCCCTGTCAGCTGAGTATTGATGACTGATGGAAATTGAAGCTTCATTGAACTGGTGTACCATAGAATTATTAAGGTTGGACCTCTAAGATCGTAGGTTTCATGGTGGTGGATTTGTCCCTGTCAGCTGAGTATTGATGACTGATGGAAATTGAAGCTTCATTGAACTGGTGTACCATAGAATTATTAAGGTTGGAGGAGACCTCTAAGATCATCAAGTCCAACCATTAACCTGTCACTGCTGGAACCCCTAAACCAGATCCTCCAGCACCAAATCCAGATGCCTCTTCAACTCCTCCAAGGATGGTGACTCCACCACCTCCCTGGGCAATATCCCAGTGCCTCAACCCCCTGGCAGGGAAAGCATTTCTCCTAACATCTAATCTTTATGTTTAAACTAGTAAATTTTAACTACCCAAAGAACATAATGTAAGCTTTTGTAGACTGTTAATGTTCTTAAAAGTTGCCCATTAAAGCTAACAAAAATAGATATGTATAGCAACTGCACAAGGGATCAAAGCAAAACAACACAGTTCTTTCTTAGCACTGGCTTCAAAGGCCATGGCCAGTAGGATTGCTCTGGGAACTCTACAGGCACAGTTATATTCCAGGAGACAGTGAACCCCCAGGGACTTTGCTGCATTTCTGTGGGGCTCAGCATTTTTGTGTGACTGACTAAAGCACCAGAATGCAATTGCTGACTTGAGCTGAGCCAAAAAAAAAAGGCCATAATGATCCTGGTTGAAATGAATATTCTTCTGAGAAAACTAGGCAAGACACTGCTCTTAGTCCACTCACAGAGTCAAGGAGTATATGAATGCTGGAGGTGAAGCATCCACACTTGGAATGCAGCCTTGGAAATGGAGAAATGAATGTGCAGGCAGGTTACTGCTGGGAAACTGCATAGGTAGTGAAATCATAGAATGTTAGGGGTTGGAATGGACCTTAGAGATGATCCAGCCCCAACCCCTGCCCTGGGCAGGGACACCTCCCACCACAGCAGGTTGCTCAAGGCTCAGCCAACCTGGCTGTGAACACTGCCAGGGTTGGGGCAGCCACAGCCTCCCTGGGCAACCTGGGACAGTGTCTCAACACCAGAACAGGGAAAACTTCTGCTTAATATCCAGCCTGAATTTCTCTCCTTCAATTTTGTACCCATTGTCCCTTGTCCTGTCCCTGCAGCTCCTAACACAGATCCCTCTCCGGAGGGACTAAAGACACCTTTTGTTGATTTGGCCTTCAGTACTTTTGATCTCCAGCTATACAGCATTGGAACAGCTTTGTGAGTGCGGGTTTGTGTGTTTGTTTGGGTTTTTTTAAACAAATTAAGCATCTAGTAGTCATTAAATCCATATAAGCTATATCTAGCTAAGGAGTTCTAGCACTGCAACCAAGTCCTAGCACTGTAAACTAAGATTGTACTTCACAACTCCCTTATAGTTTGCCTTGACAGAATAAAGGTTTTCAAATTGGCTTCATAGATGATCCAGTAACTTGGATTTTCTTGTCCCTGCTCTCTTCCCCGCCCTCCTGCTTGCTGAATACAGACACACAACCACAGCTCAGCTTTGAACAGTGTTTTTGTGCCCTAGGTGACGGATGCAGTGAGCGAGTTGGAAGCTGCTCCATGCAGTTGTAGGTGAGTCATGCAGAGCTGAGTGTGGTGATGTCAAACAGCAGCATTTTTAACCACTGTGGGTTTTATAGCTCCAATATAAACTGCCAGAGTAGTGCAGCTTCTCCCCAACAGTGCTGTGTTTGCTGGAGTTCAGCTCTAACTCATGTGCTGGAAAGTAGAAGAAACTGTCATATACACTTGTGTCACAATCTGTCATCAGCAAGTTATAAGGAAAAATTCCCTGGAGTTAATGGCTGGTGTACTTGCTGGCTCAGGAGTGTTTTTGCCTCTCATCTTGTCTCTGCTATAACTGAGTGCATTTTTTGTCTGCTTTAAAAAACCCAAACCTCAGTGGTTGGTTTTGTTAATGGGTTAAGAAAAACACCCCCAAAATAGTATCTTTTGACACCAGGATACTAACAGGATTCAAGCACACATATTTGTTGGTTGAATCCCTATAATCCTGATTTATTTGGTATCCAGATGCTACATAAATGGATGTTAGGGACTCTAATTCAACCAGCTGATGTTGCCTGCTGGTGCTTTTGGGCCTCATGCTGCCTTTAAGGAGAGCCATCCTTGGCAATAACACAGAGCAGCTTTTGCACAAAGCAACTCTTCTATTTTAAACCTACTTGTTACTGAGGTTTAAAAACAGAAAAAAAAGCAAAAAAAACCCAGTAGGTCACTTGATTTGAACATCCTGGTGTAAGAAGTTTGCTATGTCCTCCAGGTTCAGAAACTGACACTGAACAAGGATAAGGTTCAATTATTACTTTTGCTCTGGTTATCCTATAATTCTTTTACTGGAGAAATTGCACTTTTTCCCAGGGAAAAAAATGTTTTAAGCTTTAAAATAATATGTGTGCAGTGTTATATTTACCCAGTGTTTCTATATACACCTCCAAGTGGAATCCAGGGCCAACTTTAAACACAGTTCAACCAGTTTTCTCTTGTGATTTTCCTGGCACATGAGGAGGCCTGTCCAGGCAGAGGCAGGTGCTGCCCATGGCTGTGCTGGAAGAGTGACAGTTGTTCTGTCTGGAAACACTTCTCTCCCAGCTCTCACCTTGTCCCAAAGGTTTTGTTTTGAGAGAACACCCTGATTGTGTCTTCAAAGTGGTTTTCAGTAGAGCAAACAAGAGCAAATCTGGAAACAGCAGATGATTTCTTCCAGTCCAGTTTTGTTACCACAGAAGCTATTCCATATGAAATTTATGGATGCAGCAATGTGCAATGCTTTCTTTACAGGGCAGTGGGTAGCAGAGTCATTCCAGCCCTTGGGATAACCTGGGCAAATCAGCTGCTGATGAGACTGATGGTCAGCCGGATCTCCCTGCCTGGGCACTCACCTGGAGTGGTGTCACCCTGCACTGCAACTGTGAGGACGTTGAGGGTGGTTTTTGCTCCTCACCTCCCTCCATCCTTTTGCTACTACACAGTACAATTGGAAGGTGTAAAAGGAGTGAAATGACTGCACAGTAAAGCGCTTGGCTCTAAAAATATATCAGGACTACTCTGCTTCAGGAAGTAATCCTAGGAAAATGCAGTTCTTCCCAGATGAGAGAAATGGATGCTGAAGCACGTGAGCAGTGATAGGACTCCATTTAGCCTTGTCTACATGGTGAAGGAAGATCTTTTTACACTTGGATATTTGGCTGTTCCTCGTGAGCTAAGTGTTCTGCAGGAAAGGCTGTGGGCAGGTCCCAGCCTGGGGGAGACCTGGTGCCTGATTTTATTTTGCATTTACTGCTTTTGTGTACCCTCTCTGTTGCCAGACCCAAAGGGACTCAAATTCAACCAGTTCATGTTTCCTGCTGGTGAGTCTGGGCCTCATGCTGCCTTTAAGGAGAGCCAGTCTTGGAAATAACACAACGCAATTCTCTGATTTTAAACCCACTTGCTGCTAATACTGGGATATAAAAAGAGAAACAGCAAAACACCCAGTAGGTTCCTTGATTTTAACCTCTTAGTGTAAGAAATAATAAATCTGCACTGATTTTGTACTGAATGTGCATACCTGTAGCTTCATAGAATTTCCACCCACCTCCCCACACTGCCCAAACAAGAACTCTACCAGTGGAGTCTTAGGTTTCCCTCTATAGTTCCTTCCCTCTGTTCTGTCTCTGGACCTTTTGTTTTCTGTAGTCTAACCAACAAAGTTTCTCCCACAAACAGGTCAGAGGAATGACTGTCACTTGGTGAAAGGCATATCCAGCCAATTCCTCCTGTGTTCTGCAGGTACTGTATTAGTGACACAGCTGCCTCCTCTGCCTTTCCCCAGTAATGCTCCTTAGGGCTAACAGCAGCCATTGTTTCCTGTGGAAGCAGAAAGGGAAGGGTTTGGCTGGCTGTGCACTGGCTCAGCTGGAACTCTGTGGGAGAAGACCTCAGAGTACAACTCAAAGAAAAGAGACCCTGTGTGACTGCCTCAGAAGTTCCAGAGGAGAACAGGGACAGCCATGGCTTGAAGCTGAAGGAAGGCAACTAAACAAGCAGGAAGAAGGATGAGTTGCTGTCAGTACCTTCTGCACCCCCTTCAGTGTCTGCAAGTAGCACAAGTTGTCTCTGAATCACTTTTCTAACATGCCTTAATTCTCTGTTTGGAAATGACTCTGCTCAGTGCTATTTTTCTAATAAAATGCAACCATGAAGCTCAGAAGCCTTTGTGTACTCAATCCAAGGGAAAAGTGAGTGCCACAGCTCAGGAGCAGTGCTACCTGTCTTCAAACCTTCTGTACCTCCTTGCTAACAACTTTAAGGAAGATCAATGAATTCAGCATAGAATCATCAAGGTTGGAGGAGACCTCTAAGATAGAGTCCAACCATTAACCTGACACTGCTGTAATGGTAGGTAACACTCAGGTTTATCTCTTCCCTTTCTGGTCTATGTCTGCAACTGGAGCTGTATCCAGTGTAATGCTCATCCTGTTGTACTGACTGGGGGGAAAAAAGCCACAGAGAGATGCAGCTGATTAATGGGAGTCACTAACCTCAACCTGGACATTCATTTACAGCAGAGCCACATCAGAGCCCAAGCTGCAGCCCCAGGAGCTTGCCTTGCTGTGATCCATGCTCAGAACAGTATGGCACATGGTTTAAGGCTCAGCTTGTATTATTTTGATTGCTCTTTTGGCAGCTTGACTGCTTGCAGCAATGAGCCATAAGCATCAGTCACAGGTGAGGCTGTGACCAAAGTCCCAGTTCACAGGGTGAAAACCATTTCGACCAACAAATTGAAGGAACATTTTGCCTGAGCAATTCTTGACTTGGCCATGTTGGTTCTTACTGAACTGTCCAGCTGGAGGCTTGACTCTGAGAGTACATTGCAGTGTCTCTTGGCTCATCATCACACCAAACCCCAACCCTCTCACACAACTGACCCCAAGCTCACAGCAACTCACAGCTCAATGTTCACCTCCAGTTTCTGCCCCATCCTCCAGTGCTACACCCAGGCAACAGCCTGGGATGTTCATCTGACCCAAGCACAGCTTTGGGGCTGGAAACCCTCACAGGACCCAAAAAAATCGCCTACCTTGTGTCAAAGGTGTTGAAATATGCTGAAGTATTAATAAATGCAACTTAAGAACCTTCCCTTTATACAGCTTTATTCATCTTTGGATTCCACAAGAGATTTGTTCCTATACAAGAGAAATTGAAGTAGTTTTTTTTCAAAGATATACATTCTAGGATGTATTAATTATGTTGTCTTTATCCTGCAAGACTACATTTCAATGTTCTTCTACACTTGAGAAGCTTTTAACCATTTTCAAATTCAGCTACA
>NW_008665060.1:0-6451 GCF_000695815.1 Acanthisitta chloris | reverse complement strand
ATCAGTAACATTTCTGACTGCACAGAGCTCACGTGGCTGAATGATCCGGTAACCTACCACCACTGGAGTATAATGCTCCTACAGTACTGAAAACTAAAGACTCAGTGATTTCCATGCTTGAAGTCGAAGGAATTTGAATTTGAGGTCGAGGGAGGTGATTCTCTCCCTCTGCTCTAGTGAGACCCACCTGGAATAATGCACACAGTTCTGGTGTCCTCAGTGTAAAAAGGATGTGGAACTGTTGGAGCAAGTCCAGAGGAGGCCACGGAGCTGCTAAGAGCACTGGAGCATCTCCCCTGTGAGGACAGGCTGAGGGAGTTGGGGCTGTTGAGCCTGGAGAAGAGAAGGTTGTGTGGAGACCTCAGAGCACCTTCCAGGAGCTGAAGGGGCTCCAGGGAAGCTGCAGAGGGATCTGTGTTAGGAGCTGCAGGGACAGGACAAGGGGCAATGGGCACAAATTGAAGGAGGGAAATTTAGATTAGATCTTAGGCAGAAGTTTTCCCTGTGAGAGTGGTGAGACACTGGCATAGGTTGATCTGGCTTTAAAAACTACTTCACTGTCCCATTCTATAGCCATTGTTGAGTGTCTCCATTGTGTGTGTCAGCACAGCCTTAGAGCACCTTCAAGCTGTTCAGAGTTGGAATGTTAAATGAACTTCCAACTAGGTTTCCCTGAATATTTCTAATTTCCAAGCAGCCATAACTAAAGAAGTTGTGCACCTTAACTGTAGCATAATCACCTCCCAGCTCAGGCCTCCTGAGCTCTGTCAGAGCCTCACACTGTGTTTGGCTTCTTGCTTTGTTCTTTCAAGCTTTTTTTTTTTGTTTTAAACTACTGACCCTGACTATTCAGTGTCCTGGGACAACTGTGAATAGTCTGGTGGGAAAACTAACCCAGTGCAGAGGTTTCAGATTTCCCTCAATTAACAAAAAAAAAAAAAAAAGCCAATGTACTCGTGCCAGTCAGTGAGAATGAAACTGTAAACTCCACAGCATCTTTGAACATTTATTCTCTCAGTACAGACTGACATGACCAAAGATGCAATTCTCTCAGCCACCTTCAGACAAACACATCACCTGCAGGACACAAACCAAAGTCACTTCAGCTCAACAGGTACTGTAAACACACTGCCAGTGCAGCACTGCACACCTCTTCACTACCTATTTACAACACAACACACACTCTGCAGAATTACTGGATTCAGATGGTGCAGTTCAAGCACAGTTACTTCTCAAACTCAAGAGCATTTTAATTTACTCCTGTTTGGGGGGATGGAGGTGCTGCTCATTGTCAGGTTGGGTTTGCAGGGTGCCAGTGTAGTTCTGTCACTGCTGCACTGCAAACACAAACATCACAGCAATGGGTTGGTTATTCCTCCAGAGGAGGTGACGTGAAATATGTCACCAGAATATTTAGTAAGAGCTAAACTCAAGGCCAAATATTGCCAATACTGAGAAAGACCAGCAGAGATACAGAGGGACAACAGGCACCTTTCCCTCAGTAACATTCATCCTACATCCTGCTGTACACCCCAAAGAACTCACCACTCTTCAGAGGATCCAGAGGAACTCTCCTAACTTGGACTCCTCACAACATTTTTGATGAAATTCACCCTTAAAATTCTGGTCAAGGCCAAAAAAATGTCAGAGTAAAAACACAACCACATTGCCAATGCTGCAGTTTTCCTAACAAGATGTCAATTTTGAAGGTCTTTTCTAGCTTCTGTTTCATCAGAGCTGTTGCTTTAGTTTGGTGCTGAAGACACCCAAGAATGGTACAACTGGATATTCCAGATGGACTCTTTCTGCAGACTGGAACAGAGGAAACCCAGGAAGGAAATCTTGCATGAAAGCAATGAAATATAAACATCAACCACGTCCTGACAATAACTCATTCAGGATTCAAACACAGGGAATGTTGACCTTAGCTTGGTTTTTGTACTTCACAAGTTCTTCTCAAACTGCAAACACCAACCTGGCTCCTAACAGCAAGGACTTGGCTACCATTCATGGATTACAGAAGTCTTGAGATTTGTTTCTTCTCTGAAAACAGAAATTAACCTTTTAAAGGGAAGAATTGGTTAATAAGCAGTAGCTCAACAACTTAACCTTCCACCACATATTAAAATACTCTATAAAGGATTAAACCATTTCAAAGCACAGGATTAGTAATGCCACCACCAGCAAGATCCCTGCACAAGACAGTTCCCTTGCTATCACCACCAACAACCACAGTCTTGCACTTTAAAACTCACTGTACACTCATTTGGCATAGTTACAGAGTTTATTGCTATTTACACAGGGGTTTTGTTCCTTCAAAGCTGAATGTGGGAAACACATCCTTCAATGTAAGCAATTCCTTATTCCCAAACCAGTTCTGTGCCTGGAGAGTCTGTGGGTTTTTCTCTGCCTGTGTGCAGAGCCCAATTCCCCAACAGGGCACAGAACATGTTTTGCTTTATGGGGAGGGGAAGGTATATATATTACATATATTTTTAATATAAAAAGCTCTTAATAAAAAGATTAAAACTCAAGAGTTGACATTATAGGAGTATCTACTGTTAAGGGAACCGAGCAACCACCTGTTCCTGCTCGAGCTCGTTAATGAATTGCACTACTCTGTGCTAAAACTTCTACTTAATTATTAGCAGCATCATATCTCACCGTTCCTAAGCTGTCTCTAGAGCAGGAGCACCAGCTGGAGCTTTCTCTGGAGAGATGCTCATGTGGTGCCTCCTGGTAAACATCATTAAGTGCATTACACAGACAACTCTGCATCAGTTACTGTCACCAACTTCAAACCAGGTGCAAACCCAGTCAAATACTTCTACAAAGTCCTAATTCCAATGACTTTTCACAGCCTGTTCAGAGACTAAAACTTGCCTATGTTCCTATATTTTACCTCCTTTGTTGGTGCTGATCTTGAATGAATATTCCAGCTTTTCCCAAAGATTTTTCTTCCAACTCACAGCTATGACCACAGATACATTTGTACACACACCATTTGTTCCTCTTTTACTTTCTCGTCCAACTTCACACAAAGAGGAAGTTTTTACAGAAGATGAACAAAATGAAAAGCTTTACAGAGAAGTAAGAGCAAATCCTAAGTGTCTATGGAACCCTTAAAACATCCATACTTGGTTCCTGTATACAGACAGCAAATATATATTAACCTACATGGATTTAACATGGATATGTGGTCACACAAGTCACTTTCCACGTCCATCTAAGTGCTTCCATGGGGTCCTTAAGGTCTGAGTGGTCCTTTGCACAGCAGCTGCTCCACAGTGTGACAGCCCAGGGTGGGTTTGTTTGCTTCTGCTGTCGCCAGGTCTTACGGAGAAGGGCAGGACTTGGGATCAGCGTAAGGAAACGTTGGGGCACTTGCAGCCAACAGAGAATGGGACTGTGATTTCCAGTGGACAAGCAAGAAAGTCAACCTGAGGCTTCATGTCTCCCTGAGAACAGCAGTAGCTGTTCTGGGACAGTTGCAGTCCAAAGCTTGAGGATTCTTCAGCCACACAAGGTAAAGGTGTGTTCCATTTCTCTCCTGATGGGCAGGAAACATCCTCTCTCTGTTGGGTATTGTGCCCTAAGACTTCCACTATCCAGGCTGTGGTGGCAGGTGTTCGTGCTGTCCCTGTGTAACAAACCCCCAGGGAAAGTGGAATAGCTCAGTCTAGTGGTTAGTAAGTGCTGCTCTGCCACTGCTGGAATCAGTGGTGCAAGGACAAACCTCACCACTGCAGGATGCTCAGCTGGAATTTATACAGCAACGCACATAAATTTATCCTCATCCCAGCTCTGTCTGTATTTACTGCCACACATTATTTTTGCATTTGCCACGACCGCTGCATTTTGGTATGCTTTGAATGTGTATTTTTTTACCTTTTTTTTGGCTGCTGTAATATTCAGATCTGTTAAACTGACCTAAGTAGCATGAACAGGAGCAGTGCAATGAGCAATATGGATCTAGAGCTGTTCCTCTAGAAGAAAACACCCCCTAATGCTGTGTTTAAACCATCCCTAGTTAGAAAAGTAAAAACAGCAGTCCATTGGGAAAAAAAAAACCAAACCAAACCAACAACATCTACAAACTAGGTGTTCCTATACACAAGGATGAGGAACCAAAGCTTTGAAGGTCTCAGTGCTTCTTTATTCACACAGGAATATTAGCTAGCTTCTGGCCCAAACCTCAGTGTGCCAAGTCAGTGTGACTGACACTCAGAGCCCGCGAGTCTGTCAGACAATGATTTCGTTCCTGTGTGAAGGGGAGAAAAAACAAACAAATCCATTAAGCAGATGTCCAGATACTCCCAGCAAGCAAACAGAATGACTAGCTTGGACAGACAGGAGCAAACATAAGGAGCTATTGACAACTGGCCTTGTTTGTGTTGGGATGGGGATGTAATAGACTTCTTTTTCCCCAACTCTCAGCTAGTAAGACTGAAAAGTAAGTAGAGATAGCCTTACCATCCTGACCCAAACCTCACCAGAACTGCAAGAGCCTGTTGTGGGAATTGCCATGAGTATCTAGAGCAGGGAAACTGCACCAAGTCAGAACCAATTGTACTACTGCATTGTACACACAAAAACTGAACTCCTCTTCTGGAGGTTCCACCAGTTCCAGACACACTCAGGATCCAGTCTAGGGGCACCTAGGGCATGGCACTTTGAAACACTGGCACTATTGCTGCAGAGAATCATGCTTTGGGTTTTACCCTGAGCAAAGTTCTGCACACACTTCTCAGCACAGCAAACTCTGCAGGACGTTCATTAGAGATAACAGAGTTATGACAACTTCACACCACACAGGAGTAAAACATGAGCCACAGTTTGGGCTTTCCTGCTGCTTCAGGACATGTGGTGCTGAAGATCCTCACCTACAGCTTTGTTAGTACAGAAGCAACTTGATCTTCCTACAATTAGTTGCAGTTACTGTGTTAGTAGAACACACAGCAGAGTTTAGGAGGCAGAACACTGCTCACTCATGTGACAAGCTGAGTGATTTGTTAGGCAAAAACAGGCAATGGGAGTAGCACTTGGGCACAACAGGTAAGCAAAATAAGGTTTTGTATTAGAAGCACAACACAGAGACAAACTGTAGAGATTCCAACTTTAGAGTTGCTCCTGTGCAACCTCAGAAACAACTGAAGTCACATTTAAGAGAACTTTAATTTACAGCAATCGTGAAGTAAAACACAACTGAACTGAGCTTTAAAAGCTCTTGTGTTTTAAATGGCATTTACAAAGTGACATTCCAGAGTTCACATCCACTGTCAGCCAAAGTCCAAAGCTGCTTGGCATCACACAAGCCAATGCTCTTTACTGGTTGGACTCGAGCACATGCTTAAAACTAGGCCTAATTCCCCCAAGTGTCACAGGAGATGCCTTAGGCATATGCTTCAAACATCTTACAGGTCATCTCACCAACCACTGGGAGTTCAGTATTCATCACACTCTTTTCTTATCCCAAACCCTACTAAAGATATCTATTTTTGTAAGAGTATTGTAGGGCTTCTTACTTGAAAATGATCTTCGGCAGCCTTGCCACCCATGTTAAGAACATTCAGAGAACTGGCACGCTTCATGCTGCAACCAGGACAGTGAACATGCAAGGATAAACTGATCAGAATGGCTGAAAACTAACAGCTCTAAAAACACAAGTACAACAACGAGCAATGCACACTGAAGGGAGGTGGAACAATGCCCCAAAGCTCACCTAGAGGGACACCCTTTGACATAGCTACAAATGTGTTGCTATTTGGTTCTCAGTTACACATCAACCCCCCAAAAAATATTACAAGCTCCTCAGAGCTCAAACACTTCAGGCAAAATGATTTGATGTCAACTCAAAAATCTCCTGTTTTTAAAGCATTATCAAATTCATACACTGACTTAGCAATGAGTTTTAACAAATTCTCTTTATGCAGCTTCTTTCAAAAGCATCAAAACATTCAGTTTAGAGAAAGGAATATAAAACCTAAGTTTGTTGTGTGGGCAGCAGTTACCTTGGAAAAGCTACGACAGGTGTTGCTCTAGTACTTTCTGCTTCATTTAGGTAAGTTTTTAGAATCAAATTTTAAAAGCATTTTTAAAATGTTTTGTTTTCAACACTTCCAAGTGAAGGGAAATCTGCTGTTAGCTTTCATTATGCTTTTCACCTGAGCAGTGGGAACAAGCATGATGGAATACTGAAAGCAGTATTTCAGTACAATACCATGTACTGAAAGCAACAGATGAGGGAGAAAAATGAATCACCTACACAAGAGCTACTGACAGCAAAATATCACTATGTTAACTGCTGAGTTAACTTGAGATGAGGATTAATAATTTACTTACGTTTTTCAGACAGACACAAATCTTAACCAAAATACTGGAAAGTGTGTGATGAAATTCCAGATCAGCCTTAAGATTCCTATAGTGCATGAGTGTCACTAAGGCTCAGTGC
>NW_008665059.1:400-2041 GCF_000695815.1 Acanthisitta chloris | reverse complement strand
GGCCGCGTTCCCGCACGGCCCCGCGGCTCCGGGCTCGCTCCGTTCCCGCGGCGTTATCCTCGGTGCCGCTCTGGGCGGTGGGTTTTGGGTGGAACACCCCAAAGGTTCGAGGGAAGGAGGAGCCGCTGCCGCGGTCTGAGCTGATGTAAGCAGGTGTGGCTCTCGCCGGGCCGGGGGGAGCTCCCCACGTTACCTGCCCGCCCTGAGGGCAGCGCCGGGTCGGGGATGCTGCTCGGAACAAATCCTCCCCACCTGTATTTTAACTGTTTTTCCCAGTCAACAGTGTCTGCAAGCCTCCAGGGAACTGCTCAGCCTGTGCTGCAGGAGGAAAAGTTGGATGTCGTGGACTTCCACGTGCGTTCGCTCCTCTGTGCAGTGTAACAGAGGTGTTTCTCGGATATTCAGGTGTTGCTCACCTTTTAGGAACACTACTGAATCATTTCTGGGTTAGCAAGTGTTTTCCCTTCCCAGTTCTTATTAGCCCTTTGGAGGAACAGTTGCACTCTGATTCCCTGCGCGTGACTTTTGTTTGTGTTGACCATAAATAGTATTTTTAATATCTTCAGGGAAGAGCTGGCCAGCAGTCATTGGCAGTGGCTCTGGCGGGGGCGGGCAAGGTTGAGAAGTGCCTGTGTTTATAAACAGTGTCAGTCCTCGGTGTGAGCGCTGAGGGCAGGGAGCAGAGCTCGGGTCAGCAGTGGAGGTGTTGGATGGACTGGGCAGGACAGCACTGACCTTCCTAGGTGGGACGTCGGGAGACTGGTGGGCAGAGTAGGAAATCATTGGAAAGAAGGATCGAGTAGGAGGGGAAAATATACATATAATCTCATGGGTTGGGGAAGGAATTGGTGTAAATGCCTTGAAAACGTGGGGTTTGCGTCTTTACCTAATTAATTATCCCCTCAATGCATCATGCACGTTCCTCAGGTTGAGTTATTGATTGAATTGGATTGAATTTTTTTTGTCCAGAATATTTTTTCCTCCTGTGTTTTCCCTTTAAGCAGACAGTGCTGTGTAAATCTTTTGGCAGTGCTTTGGTCCAGGTGACCCGGAGTCCTCTGAGGGTTTTAACTTCCATGAGGGGGAATAAGTTTTACTCTGTGATGGACTCTAATGTGGTGTGTGGGTGGATTTTATAGGGACTGCAAACCAGTCATGGCTTTTGCCATGGATAGTTTTGTCTGTAGAAGAGTAAGTCATAGTTTGGGAGGAGGATTTATTCAGTGGCTTTAGGTTTAATCCATCCAGGCAAGGAGGAGATGACCTGTGAAAGGGTCAAACCTGGTTTGTAGCATTTGCAGCCTAAATTTTCATTCCAGTATCAACAGTTTGTCTAAATCCATAAAGTTGGCTCCTGGAATTAAGATTCATCCAAGGCTATGAAACGTTCAATAGGGGATTTTCGTGTTGGAGTTGGTTTGTGGCCTAAAATAGTTCTAAACCTAAAGCCGAACTGTGTGCACTCTAATGGGGGCAAGTTCATCCCTCAGCAGCTTGTGGCAGTGTGTGGAGAATCTGGATCAAGCACCATTCTAGCCAAAAACTGTTCCAAACTTGTCCCCCAGAGGCTGTCACTGTCACAATCCCGAGAGGGATTACTTTTAGACAGCTCTGCAAGCAGAAATTCTGCTCTGTGTCAGT
>NW_008665059.1:0-371 GCF_000695815.1 Acanthisitta chloris | reverse complement strand
CAGGTGTGATCTCAGTTGTACTGTGGCTGTGCCTTTGGGGACTTGAAGAGAAACTCCTGCATGTAGGAATGAAGCTAGTCCAGGCCATGGAAGGGATCTACACTGCTGTGTGGGTCAGGGATTGGTAGAGGGAGAACCTGAGACCTTCATTGGCTGCCATGAGCTGGTGTGGTTGGGGTGAGGAACAGCCGAGATGAGGCACAGCTGTTAGTGTAGTTCAGTGAACACCTGGGGAGGACGAGCTGCCTTGGACTGTTGGGATGGGACCTTTGCAGAGTTGAGGCGCTGAGCCCAGCCCCAGCGGGAGGCAGAGCATCAGTTTGCTCCAGTAATGTGCTTGGGTTTCCTCTTTCCCCCTCCTCTTTCCCCCT
>NW_008665058.1:0-11001 GCF_000695815.1 Acanthisitta chloris | reverse complement strand
TGGGTTTCTAAGTCCTTCCTCATGTTGTAGAGTTTTGACTGTGAAATCACGGAATTGCAAAATGGTGACATTACTCTGGATTTTAATAGTAACTACTTGCTTATATAACACCAAGTAGGGGAATAGGTTATGTTTTTTGCTTTAGGAAACAAGGCAAATCAACAAGATCTGAATGCATGTACAATATTAACAGGACAGATCAATATTAGCATCTATTAACAATATTACCCTATGCTAGAATTTAATATCATTCTAATGGACCACTGTCTTGTACCAAAGAAAACAGAGATGTTCTCCCCCCCAGCATAGTAACATCTTCACTGTCCATTTTTTTCCTGAGCATCCCCTACCAAGATAGTGCTCACCAGACTTCCTCTAAGAGTCTCTTCAGCTCCAGGCAAAAACAGTAATTAATGATCAGACTTGAATGGTGTACAGCTAAGCACTAAACCACACTGCCTCTTCTCATCTCTGCCAGCTGTTTGCTCTCTGATCTTCAGCAATTATTCAGCCTGATCATAGGCAAAATTATATGTTATGAAAACTATGATGCTTATGTCTACTGTTTCAAAATAGATTAATTTAATTAAAATCTGCAGTTCCATGGGGCTCTCAAGATCTTTGGTCTAAGAAAAGGTCTGCTAAAGTTAATTAAGGGCCTTAAGGCAAAATTTGATTTACAGGAACTATTATCTCCACCAGAAGACATTTCAAAGTGTCTACACTTTGAAAAATGCTTGGAAAAATAGCTTATAAAGTACTGATTTAAGGCTAGGTCCATGCTAGAATCTGCTTGGAAAAATAGCTTATAAAGTACTTATTTCAGGCTAGGTCCATGCTAGAATCTTTTTTATGTTATGGTGATACTAGCTGCAGATTGGGAAGGTTTGAAGACTGGGAGGAGAAGGAGTATCTTTGTTAGCTAAACTTCTGTGCTAAAAATAATGATGCATTTTTGAATAAATAAAACTTGCCTATTTTTGTAAAACTATGTCAGTTTGTCTAAAAAGACTAACTAAATAAAAACCTAAAAAATCTCAATGCTCGGCAGTACAGTTTTCTGCATTTGTTGTTGTAAATTTTCCTGTAAGCACAACCACACTGGGGGAAAAAAAGAGGTTTTGCTAGTGCATTTTCTTTTGCTATTTAGTTTGATGGATATGTTACACTGCCTAAAGATGTGTGTAATTTAGGAATATTTCTTCTTACAGCTAAACAATGTATCTTTTTCTAATCCAGCTAAGACAATGAACTTTCATTTCCTTTCACTTCTCTTTTCCTTTCCTGAGATTCTCCTGATTTATTTAGGTTTGAGTAGTTCTCATTATAGTTATGCTTCCAAGACTTTTTCAGCCCTGGTCCTTTGTTGAAATCACAATACATCAAGAAGTTGAAAGCTTCTCAAGCAAACCTTTTCTAAACTTTTTCTAGATTGAAACCCTTTCTGTGAAAAAGTTAAAGGAAGTGAGTTAAATTGTTTCAGCAGATCGATGCTGTGGCAGTGCCCAAAATTTCAACCATAGAGGAATTTACCGATCAAAAGGAAAAGCCAAACATTGTGCAGAGTTAAACAAGAATTCTTGGAAGAGAAAGACTTATGTCTCACTCCAGTAAATAAGTTGGCAGTAGCATTCAGCACAAGTATAAAATTTCTGTAGACCTTATAAAATAGCTCATGTGGCAAACATCAGTTCAGTTGGGAGACCCTAAATGTACACAAACTTGTGCAGTGCATGACAATAAAAAACAAATGGTATAACAACCCCAACAACACTCTAACTTTGACATCCTGGAGTCTGACAAATATCTTGTTAGGAAATGAATGAATAAACCTGCTGAGGAAGGTATAGAGGGACCTCACATGAAATCTCATTAACCTCCTCTTGCTTTTGTAAGGGGACGTGACAGTTGGTTTCAACCCCTTGCTCAAATTTAATGGAAAAGATGGTTTTCCCTTGGGGTTTT
This sequence comes from Acanthisitta chloris, assembly GCF_000695815.1. Taxonomy (NCBI): domain Eukaryota; kingdom Metazoa; phylum Chordata; class Aves; order Passeriformes; family Acanthisittidae; genus Acanthisitta; species Acanthisitta chloris. The sequence goes on along the minus strand of NW_008665058.1, from coordinate 9,036 downwards.
AAGGGATCACTTAGCTTCACCAAAGTCTTCTTCTCTCATCCCATGCCAGGCCTTTGGCCATCCACTGAACACACAATGAGGGCTGTGCTGTGCTGCCCAACTTTGCTATGCTCCCATCTTGGCAACCCACATGCAGGTCTTCCCCCTTGCACAAAGTTTTGCAAGAGTAGGTGAAAGACTTGGCTGGATTTACAGAAAATTTTCAAGATGGAACACAGTTATTAGCTAATACATGTGTCTAAAAATTGTCCTCTCCTGTTGTCTTTCATTTTGTCTTATAGGTATAAAATATTAAAATGATGAAAAAAATTCCACATTCAGTTGCAAGAAAAGTTTTTAAAAAATTATTTATTGTATTGGTGTTATTGTCATAATGATATTTATGCAAGACTGTGCATAGAGGAGACAAACAGTATCTTTGTAAGCAAAAGATTCATGACCATAAAGTAGTAATGCAAGAAAAAAGAGGGGGAATAAGAGCAAAATAATGCTTTTGTGGTGATGGTTTAGTTTGGTCCAAAACATAGAATCATAGAATCATAGAATGATAGAATCAACCAGGTTGGAAGAGACCTCCAAGATCATCCAGTCCAACCCTACTGTGGTCACTAGACCATGGCACTAAGTGCCACATCCAGTCTCAGCTTGAAAACCTCCATAAACAATTCTGGTTTAACTCCAGTGAAGAACTTGTGTGCCTAAAAAATCAAAGTCCTTGTTTTGTCCAACAATATCAGTTGCTTCATAAAATACCATTTCTCTCTGTAAATCCACCTCACATTATTTGTGCAAGAGGAGGAAACCAAAAGTGTTCTGAAATAATACAGCCAGTTGTGCTACGGCTTGAATTAATTTATGTCTATAAATGGTAGTATAACCACATTCAAAGTGAAGAGAAACTATAGCTGTACTACATTCAGCTGTGCAAGCAAAAGCACTAAGCAGCCTCTGGTACAGAAAGCAGAATGCTCCTTTCCATCCACTAGATAGAGCTAGGGGTGTGTGGATGCAAAGCTCTTGGCGTGGCACTCCTGGCACTTCTGCCAGGAGACCCAGTGCTCCTCTGCACTAGTGTGAAAAACTAAACAAACTTATTTTCACACCTGGCTAGGTTTCTCTGGTTGAAAGCTCATTTGATATCATATGTTGAATGTCATGTTGGGGACAGTGAAATAAAAAGTGGTATTTTCCTTCTTTTATCCTTTTTTTTTGTTTGTTTGTTTAAAGTGTGTAAGATGCAGCTTATATGTATTAGCTTTCTTCACATCAATAGGGGTATTTCAGCTTCAAATCTTACATCAGACATACCTTTTTGTCTTATCTGACAAAATAACTAGGAAAAGAGATGATTTAAACATTGAAAACCACAACTCTTTAAATTTAATGTCTCTTATTGTCCTCCAGCACCAGATCCAGATGCTTCTTAAACACTTCCAGGGATGGTGACTCCACCACCTCCCTGGGCAATATTCCAGTGCCTGAACACAAAATATTTTGAACATCTAATCTGACTCTGCCCTGTCTCAGCTCAAGGCCATTCCCTCTATCCTCTCCCTGCAGCCCTGGCAGGACACACATCCCACACCTCTCTCCAGCCCTGGCAGGGAGTTGTAGCCTTGGCAGTAAGCTAATATCTTACAAAAATGTGAAACTAAACATCAAGTTCTGAGATTTTGCATTTTTGTAAAATGTGAGATTTGGATCTTACAAGAGTGGTTTGGTTTTTTTTTCCCTTGATAGTTTTCTTGCTTTTCTTAAGGAAGAATAGTATACGATAGAATTGGGATCAAACCAATAAAGCCCCATAGATGTGAATCCAAACTGTGTAGCTTCTCTCATGATGCAACTGAGCTAGGGAAATAGATTTTTGTTGATTTCTTCATACCATCTTAAGAGGTTGGTTTTTTTCAGTACAGTTTGCCATTACATTTTATTGAATTAAATAGAATGCTTCACACAGCTCTGGTTGGAAATTGTAATTGTCTCATATTCTGCAGTGCTTTCCCAAAAGTTACTCCACTTGCAAAGGTAAATATAATTGTGATTAAGCAATTCATCTCTTTGGGGCAGGACTGAGGCTGCAGAATGCAGATGGAGGTGAGGTTTTGCCTGCAGCTTGTTGGACTACTCTTTGGCTCCAACTTATAAAGCTTGCAACAAGGCCATGAGAGCAACTAGGGACAGACAGAACAAAAAATATACATTTGTATGCAAAAAGTATACAATGATCAGTACAGTGCTTGGGAAAATGGAATATTCTTGTTTAACTGTATTTGTTTCATTTTTTTTTTCCCTCTTCTGAAAGTTCATTTCTTGTGTTTTACAGAAGAACTGCATTCAAATGCCTGAGCAGGGGAGGTTGGAAAAGGTAATCATAAGACAAGGGGACTAACCCCTTTATGTGTAAGAAGAGAAGGGAAAAAGGAATAGATGAGAAAATTTCCCCATGAGAAAGAATACTGAGTGATTAAGGAATCCAGGCTCACTCTGCAGAACCCCATCATCCTAAATTTGGGATTTTTTTCTCTTCCCTGTCTTTTGAACTAGTTAGCTTTGGTTATCTTGCTTGCTCTAGGGATGATGCTTCTGTAAACAAGCTTGACAGGCTTTAAAGCAAGAGTTACAGCACACAGAGTGCAGAATGTCGAGGAAGACAAAAGCAGATTCTAAATTAGGATGGATTTCCATCTCTTTCCAGTCTCTGCAGTGAAGGGGGGGAATGAACATTTCATGTTTCCCATGGTAGGCTCTGCACACTGTAAACTATTCCTGATGATCATAAAAGAAAAACTTGGCTGCTATGTAGTAGAAGTGTGGTTGCTTATCAGTAAAAGGAGAGAGCTTAATTGTGTTGTTCCATGAAAAGACAGAAGTTTTCAAAGTGTTTTCAAGTACAGTCTCACTCCTTGCATGTGGTTAACTGGGAGAGAGATAACAGGGAATGGCCACTAAAGTTTGTATTCTCAGGTCAGCTCTCATAATCAAAATTTTTGAAAGAATCCCACTAATGAGTGTGTCAGAAGAGTTAAATCTCAAACATGTTTCTGTTCCTGGTGTGATATATATATTATTATATTATTATACTTACAACCCAGGGATTTTATGTACCATTTTATCAGTGACTTTGTTCACTAAAATACACCTACAAACCCCAACACAGGAATGGAACTAATGATGTTGTTATATAAATGCTTTTCTCTCCCCCATTCCTCTAGAGGGTTTGTCAGCACAAATTTCCTTTACAGCTTTCTTAGCAAAATCACTTGAAAGGGTCATATATAGAAATACTCGTGCACACACAACTTAACTTCTGACACATCACAGAAATTGCTTGAACCAAAAAAACCACAGTATTTAGCACAGTGCTAAGTATTTCAGTCACTGACCTTTAGATTGGCAGGTAGAACAGTGATGCAGGGTTTCTGCCTAAGGAAATTTGCACCAGATCCTCTGCTAACATACATCTCTCTCATGTGAGATGAGCAATGGTTTCCCATGTCAATTTACTGAGGTAACATACTCTTCTAGGCCCAACGTGTATTTATCTCTGTTTTGGTTCTCAGTGGTTATTTCATTAATGTGCTAACTGCAGACTGAATTGCTACTGCCAAGTCCAAAGACATTCATCCTCCTCCTCAGTGGCTGAGATGGAGATGCTCATTTCAGTGAATGAGTTCAGTATTTATTTGTATAATTTCCATCCAGCTTTATCACAGACTTAGCCCAGAACATGATACTACTTACCCTAGCAATCCGTTTTTAGAATTTTTCTACTGGTCCCAATCTCTTCATGTCTAGCCAGACATAAAATACTTTGCTCATTATTTCTCAATGAGAAGAGATCCAGAATGTTGTGTCAGGCTTACCATTGTATAGACACACTGGAAATTTGACTTTCTTCTATATTCTTTCATAAAAGTTCAAATATGCTTTCATATCATTTTCCATGTTTTTCCAATTTTCCAATTTGGGGATCAGTATATTCCCTATAATCCCAATTTATTAAACTGTGTAACTCAGAGGACATTCTCATGTATCTGTGGAAAAAAGTAGCAATGAAAAGAGTATTAATTTGACATATAGCATATTTTATTTTGCAAAGCTGTTTTTTTCAAGCTGAGGAATATTTTTTCTTCTCTGTTCCTTCTCTTGTTCAGTTCTACTTTAGGTCTAAATTAATTTTGAATTCTTTCCAAAAACCCAACAGTATGGGAACCAATAGCTCCCAAAATTCAGCCTGTTTTCTTTTCCCTGTTGAACTATATCTGCTGAGCATCAGCTTCACTGAAATTGAGGCAGAGGCTGGACTATGTCAGTCTTGGTCCTTCCTGTATGAAAGGGACATCAATCACCTCATTTTACCTTAGATGTGCAAAGGTGGGTATCTATCTCTAACTTAATTGTCCTGTTTCCTAGTCCATCTTGATTTTCATGTATCTGCCTGTTATAGACTTCAGGTTCAGGATTAGATGAATTGTACCTTAGAGTACATATTTTCTCTCCATTCACTGTAAAGAGATCCCAAAAGGACTAGCTCAAATTCTGACATTTGTATTGTAACTTTCTTCATTTGAACAGATTAATCCTTCTCATCTAATCTACCTGTATATTCTGTGGGGATTTGACAAGAATAATGCTGATACACTCAATTGCTGAAACCAACATGTAAAAGCTCTGCCAGTGTTATTTCAGCTCCAGCAAACTCTATTTAGCACTTGATCATTACTGAATTATCCAGTACACACGTAAGATACCATAACTTTCCTTATGAAGCCAAATGTATTCAGACTGGAGACCTGATATTTGGATCAATAATGGCAATTCAAATAAAAAGTGTGTTTCTTTTTAGATTATACATGTCTTGTTAAATTATCCTCTACTGCACATTGCTGGAAAAATGTCAGACAAGACATTCACAAGACAATAAGGCTCAAAATCACCTTATTTTCCAAACACTCAAATTTTCAGCTGAAGAATGTACTCCAGCCCACTTTTCTTCATTAGTCTATGTCCAAAAAAATATTCTTATTATATATAACGATTTGCAGCATCATTCAACTGATTGATCTTCAGCAAAGAGTGTTTTGGTTGGCTTATGCTTATCTTTTCTGTGAGACTTCATGAAAAACGTGTACATCTAGGCCTTTGCAGAAAGCAGAAAGGTTAATGTGTAGAAAAATGCAAATCATGTCTTTCAAAGGTTAATGTGTAGAAAAATGCAAATAAGTAGGTGTTTTTGTCTTTCACCACTGTCATGGTTTAACCCCAGGCAGCCACCAAACACCACACAGCTGCTCACACTATCCCCCAGCAGTGGGATGGGGGAGAGAAGCAGAAGGGGAAAAGATAGAAAACTCATAGTTTGAGATAAGGACAGGATAATAGGGAAAGCAAAAGCCACATGCACAGGCAAAGAAAACATGGAATTAATTCACTGCTTCCCATGGGCAGTTCAGCACCTCCAGGAGAGCAGGGACCCAGTATGTATAATGGTTCCTTGGGGAGACAAACACCATCACTCCAAACATCCTCCCCTTCCTCCTTCTTCCTCCCACTGCACACCCTGAGCATGATGTGCTATGGTGTGGAATATCCCTTTGGTCAGGTTGGGTCACCTGTCCCAGCTGTGTCTCCTCCCAACCTCCCATGCAGCCCCAACTCCCTTGCCATGTGGCAGCACAGAAAGCAGTAAAGGTCTTGTCTTGGCTCTGTGTGATGTCTGCTCAGCAATAACAAAAACATCTCTGCATTATCAACCCTGTGTTCTGCCCAAATCCAAAATATAGCCCTGTACTAGGCACTGCAAATAAAGTTAATTCTACTCCAGCCCAAACCAGCACAACCACATCTAAAGTTAATTCTACCCCAGCCCAAACCACCACAACCACATCTTTCACACTTTTAAAATGCTTTACACACTAATAAACATAGATTTAAAGATCTGTCTCTAACATGAAGCAAAGTGCCAATATATAATGTGGAATTCAAATTTTTTTACTTTAAAACAAAACCCAACAGATGTATGCAAGTTGCTGGTGGCACTTCCCTAGTTAAAATCGTGGTGCTCATAACACCACTGTAGCATTGGGCTTGAATTCCTTGTTAAACTGGTCACAATTTGTGTTCTCTGTGTTTCAGCTCTGTTTCTCTTATGTACTTGGGAAACAAATAATCCAGTTACCTCTGTCACTCCAGAATGCTTGAGTGTGGCTTAATGAATCATTATAAATATGCATACTTGTTCATGAAGAGTGAATGCAACATTTCTCTCACAGGTATGAAAGTTGCATTACAGGTTTTGAAGGCCTTTTATTTTAGGGTAACTGAAATGTACATTTCATAGAGATGATGTGTTTTATTTGTTCTGTCAGGATTCATTGCAATCTTTTAATTGAAACAAGTGAAATTTCAGAGCTTGGCATTCTGTTGTGCTTGGGTGAAGCAAGGATGAGGAAGGAAGATGATGCAGAGGGTAGACAAAGGGCAATCTGTGCTAGTATTTCTGCTTTCCAAGTGTTTGAACATCATTGTAATAAAATGGACAGTAAATTAACTGTCCACAGTTATTAAGGCATAGACAAAGTGTGCTGAAAATGACAACTTCCAAAGGAGCAATTCTCTACTCCTGACTGTGGGATTACAGAGTAGCTCAGGACTGTGGAACTCAGTGGGAAATCCTTCCATGGCCTGTGCATAAGAGGAAAGTACATACAACTTATTCTTTTAAAATGCCATGAACATATGCTCTCGTGAGACCCCACCTGGAATACTGCATGAAATTCTGGTGTCCTCACCATAAGGAGGACATGGAACTGTTGGAGCAAGTCCAGAGGAGGTCATGAAGTTGCTAAGAGCACTGGAGCATCTCCCTGAGACTGAAGTGCTTTCCAAGTGTGTTAGTTTCTTCAGTCTCTTTCATCTTTTCAAAGTTAGGAAAACTTACTTTACTTTTAGAATAACTTGACTCCTCTGCAAAGGGATGGGAATATGGTTTTAGAAACGCACTTCTAGACAAACCAGCAAGCAGAATCTTGTTGGTTTGATACCCCTTCATGTGCAGATTTTGTATGATTGCAATCTTCTTGGAGCAAGTCCAGAGGAGGCCAAGAAGTTGCTAAGAGCACTGCAGCATCTCCCTGTGAGGACAGGCTGAGGGAGTTGGGGCTGTTCAGCCTGGAGAAGAGAAGGTTGTGTGGAGACCTCAGAGCAACTTTTCAATATCTGAAGGGGCTACAAGGAGCCAGAGAGGGACTCTGTGTTAGGAACTGCAGTGACAGGACAAGGGGTAGCAGGTTCAAACTGAAGGAGGGAAAGTCTAGATTGGACGTGAGAAAAAAGATTTTTACTCTAAGGGTGGTGAGACACTGGCCCAGGTTGCCCAGGGATGTGGTGATTGCACCAACCCTGGTGATGGTGAAGGCTGGATGAGCCTTGAGCAACCTGATCTAGTGAGGAGGTGTCCCTGCCCAGGGCAGGGATTGGGACTAGATAATCTGTAAGGTCCATTCCAACCCCTAAATTCTATGATTCTATGATTCCATGATTTTCTTTTCACTTTCCCTGTGGTTCTTTCTATTCCAAGAAGCTGCAAAGTGAGACATGAGCTGTGCTGTGTTGTGGGTGAGCCAGGAATAGCCAGTGCTAAGAATAACAAATCAAAAGCCTTAGAAGTGCTCACTTTAGTGTCTTGTTTGATTGAAAATAAAAGAGAGAGGTTCACTTTTTCTTCTGACCAAGACTATTTCTCAATCAATGTGTATATTTTATACCTTCTACTCCTGAGTAATTCTGGGACATCAGTTTCCAAATACTCACTTTACAGAGTAGCAAGGAATATTGCACAGCAATTTAACAATATCTAATGCCACCATAACATACTGAAGCAGCATCTGCTTTAAAAATAATTTGTTATGTTTAAATGAGGCAGTTATATTTTTTGTAATTTTTTTACTCAATTTATGTTTTATTTGCTACACTGATAATTCTAGGAAGGAGTGGATTTTGTTGACTTTTACAGCTTTTTTTCAACCTTTTTCTATTTGGTGATAATGAAGGACTTTTCAGTATAATAACAGACAACTTGAATCATTTTTTCACGTATATGATGATGTATAGCATATATTGATTTCCTCACTTTCCTTTTCCTTTATTTTTGTAACCATTTCTGTGCAGGTCTTACAAACAGATTAAATATTTCAGAGAAGAAATTGATGTGTTTGATTTAAATAATTGATTCTATCATTGATTAAAATAGATCAAATTATTTTATATTTTTATACTGCTATTTCTGTTGACATGGAAATACAATCAGTGAAAGGATAATCAAAATGGTAATCAATTTTTGATTAAGCCATACCTCCTGTGGCTTCAAGAAACAGCAGTCACATAATTCTTTATTTTTCTGATAATGATGTGCACATCTGGGTCTGAGAAAGTTAAGAAAAGGTTTCTTTGGAAATCTTCTAGAACCACTTCTAAAACTCTCATTTGCAAAACTTTTGTTGAACATCCTGGTGATATCCTGATCACATATTCTTATTTGATGGGACAGACAGAATGGATTATGAAGATTTCATATTTCATGAACTCCAGTTTGATTTTATGAAAAATGTCTGAAGTTGAGATTCTGGAAGAATTTGAAGAAATTTATGAGAAGAAATTATGAGAGAAATGTAGCTTGATGATGAAATAGAAAGACAGAAAACCATTTTTAACTAGAGAACATGTGGAGAAGAATAAGAATGGCAGCTGGAGTGACCTTCATGTGATTTAGAAGAGAAAATGAGGATTCTTTGACTGGTTTTTCGAGAAGTGTGTGGAGATACTCAATTGTTCTGTCTATTAGTTAACACTGAAAGCTGAGCTAAAAATCTGCTCATAGAAGTATTGGGGACAAGTAACACAACAAATTTCCTGAAAAATTTCAACTTGACAAACTCAAAAAGTAACTAATAATTAAACACAAATCTTTTCTCATTTGAATGTAACCAGAATACCAAAACTTTATATCTTACTCTATTATTAACTATTATTATA
>NW_008665057.1:0-460 GCF_000695815.1 Acanthisitta chloris | reverse complement strand
GTCCCCATCCATCCCCTCTCCATGGGAGGTGTCCCCATCCATCCCCTCTCCGTTGAGAACGTCCCCACGCGTCCCCTCTCCATGGTGGGAGATGTTCCCCCTGTCTCCTGTCCTGGGGGAGGTCCCAGCAGTGTCTGTCCCTCCCCCCAGTATGACCTGGGAGCTTTCGTCCCCAACGCTCCGTCGTCCATGCGTCACCCGCCACCCTCGGAGAAGGGCAAAGCTTTCCTGCAGCACTTTCTGGATACTCTTCCTGAGGTGGCCACCACGGCCAACATCCTGGTGGCCCTCATGCTGCTCAGCTCCCAGCTCAAGGACAGGGTGAGTGAGGTCCCGTGACCCCCCTGGACGTCTCGGTGGGGCCGAAGAACCCCGAGAGATGCCACCACCGTGAGTGTCCCTGCCCCGGGGACGTCCCCCGTGGCCCCAGAGCTCTCGGGGTTGGCCGAGGACGTCGCGG
>NW_008665056.1:1194-15837 GCF_000695815.1 Acanthisitta chloris | reverse complement strand
AAAGGGGAGCTCCTAAAAACCCCAACACCCTAAAACTCTATGATTCTAAGAGTGGGTAGAATCAGTTGTAGGAATTGAACAAAATGAAACAAACTAGTAACAGCTGGGCCAAGGAGTCACCTTCTTAGCTCCCTCTAGCAGCCAGCATTCCCAGGAACATTGGTGAAAGGTGCACTGTGGTTTGGCACAGATATCACCATCACACTCTGCACCCAGTCAAAGAGAATAAAGAGAATCAGGTTTACAGGGGCTCAGAGATGCAGATGCCTAAGCACCTGACCCTCACAGACCCCCAGGCTACAAATTTATGCCCAAGAAGACAGGGAACATTACAACCACACACAGGAGACAAGCCCAAGTTAACCAGCACACCAGTTCTCCCCAGACACGCAGTGATCAAAGCCTTGACTTGGTTCTATATGCTACAACTTAGATGTATCTCCACACTTGACTGAAAAGAATAAAGTAACTGTAAAGATGTCTTTTATACCACTTTAGTTTACAAGAACACTCAATGCTTGAACAGAGTACATTTCATTAACAGCTTTCAGGCATCTGACTAAAAGATATTGGTGTATTCAGCACTGGTGTCTTTTTTTCTTCCCATTTTCATTTAGTTAATCAAAAGCAAAAGAGGCAGAACAAGTACTACTATTGAACAATGTCTGTACATGAAAGGCACATTAACAGGTACATGAACAGTATGAGACTGGCACTGCGCAAAAGAAGCTTTGCTAAAATTAGAGCTGCAGAACAGCAACATAGAATTGGTGATGAGTGGTGAAAGGGAAGAAGAGAAAAGGACAGATAATCTAGTCTAGCCTCTATTCCAGGGTGTGCCTTGCATTTACAAGACTTGGTTTGACTAGTATTTTAGAAACTAGATTAAAGAGTACACACTCTGCCTTGGAAATCCCTTCACTATCTCTAGCTTGCAGAGCTGTTCTGAACAATACACCTGTACCCCTGTGTTAAAATTTACACCTGCAACTTCACATCCACTGAGTGGAGAGGAACAGAGGGTATCTCCTTCCCATCTGCAGCAACACCATTTGGCTACAGCCCTTTAGCCAGGTACCACCCCTGGCTCAGTGATGTGCCATGGCTCCAGACTCACTGCCAGGTGTCACAGCATGATGAAAAGCTACCAAGTTACTCCTGCCCAGTTTCCACACTCCTCTCTAGGCTTCTGCTGTGGGGCACCATTAAAAAGAGTTCATTGGGCCAAGCTGTGACCCATGACAGATGTTCTTAAACTCCACATTGTTTTCTTGACTGGGTAACTCAGTTCCTTCTGTGAGGAAACACAGCTCACATTTCCTGCACTTTCCACAGTTCTGCTGTGCTCATCTAGAAAATTTGCATCTGATTCAAGTTTTTATTAAGATATGTCTATGACTAGGTATTAGTAATATATCTATATAGCTATGTATTACTGAGTATTAGTCTTCCCAGTGCTAAGGGGACCAAAAGGAGCTGTTCTGTGCTTCCTACAGGAATTACTCCTGTTACATTACATCCTAGGGCAACAGTTTTCTCTTTTGTTAGCAGTGACATTACTGACCCATGTTTACTGTGGGATTTTTCTGCAGGGCCCTCTCAGAGCCTACCCTATCTTGTATGTCCCTGAGTTATTCTCCCTGCTTTAGCCTTTAGACACAACATTGTATGTGTCTCTTCCAACTTCTACATGTTTTATCAGCTTAGGCAGTAATAGTTCAGATTCCTGTGGGATAAGGGTGATGAAGCCTGTAACATTCCAAACACTTGATTGTGTTCTTAGAAGTAGAGTTAGGAGGCTGAATACCTCTGTTCTCCCTGGCTGGTCTCATCTTTCCTGAGACAAAAGTAACACAGTCTCCCTAACTTGCCATTGCCTTCTGCATTCCAGGAAATGTAATCCTTCTAGGACTTCAGCTCAGAGGAGGGGGAGGTAGGTTACATTTCCCATGTGATAAAGATGTACAGAACTACATTTTAGAGTAGTTAATCCAATTAGAATCATCAAGTTTAGAGGTGACATCTATGATCAAGTCCAACCACTAACCTGTCACTGCTATAACCCCTAAACCATATCCTCCAGTGTCAGATCCAGACACCTCTGAAACACCTCCAGGGATGGTGACTCCACCACCTCCCTGGGCAATATTCCAGGGCCTCAACACCCTCACAGGGAAAACATTTCTCCTAACATCCAATGTGATTCTGCCCTGTCTCAGCTCAAGGCCATTCCCTCTAGTCCTCAGTTCATATATTCAACACATCCAAACAATTCATGTCAAACAATAAAGCAAAAATATTTTACATCAGTTTTTTATATTGAGCAAAAATATTTTCTATCAAATGAAGCATATGGCACATTCTCCCATGAGGAAGTTTCTACTTTGTATTTACTTCCTTTTCTGTTACAAGTCACCCCTACCATGAGCTAAGCAGGACTTGGTGCTAGGGAAACATAAAGGGAAGAGGATGCAAATTGGGGGAAGAAGGAAAGCACTGAAGAACAGACATGAAACTTGACCAGATATTGAAATAAAGGAAGCCTGGATCAGTCATCCAGGCATATATTCTCAGTGGATAATGATTTTGTTCTCCTTAAAATTTCTGTTTGGCAATGGCCAGTCACATATGCAGTCACTGGTTTAGCAGGTGCTGTTTTCAGTAGTGTCACTTTAAAAGCCAATATATTTTATATATAGGAAAACAACTGTTTCTCCAATGTAGTCTGTATTCCTCAAAGCATCATTCTTGCATTAGTTGCACCAAATTTCTTTACTCCTTTACTGTGGGTACACTATAACCATCATTTCCCTCATTCTAGTTTGTGTCAGTTAACAGCCCACGCTTTCCTTATAGTAAAGTGGTACAAGGAGAATCCAAGAGCTCTATGCAGCAATGAAGGGGAAGAACAGCCCTCAGGAATCTACTGGAACCACCTACTACCCTCAGAGCTTGCTGAAACTTCAGCCACATCTGAAAGTAAAGCATGTTTAAATCTCTTTAGCTGCCTCTCTGACTATTCCCTGACTATCTGACTTCAGATCTCATCTGTTTACTTAACTTAAAGGAGTACACTGAGGTAAAGCTCCTCAAAGTCCATATTGATCTCCTCCTTTCATGTGTCTCTGTTCTGAAAGCACTACTTCCCTGGCTGTGATCTCCCAGCTAATTTCAGAGCTGTTACCACCTATGTCACAGAGATAAGAAAGTTTTGAAAAGAGCACTGTTATTGTGTTACTGAGCACAACAGTTAATTACTATTTGCTGTCAGGCTGTTGGAGTCACTTACTTTACCAGAGCTGCTTTGCATTCCATACCTTCCTGCATGCTAATTTGGAACATAAATTCTTTTCAGCTGTATCTCATTACTACACAAAATAAGCAGATCACTCCTCCATCACAGTTATCCAAGTTCATCCTCCCCTTCTATTATCTTCAGTGACAAACTGACAGGGAACTTAAATTTCCATGGCTTTTATAGTGCCAACACTACAACAAGCAAACCAAGAAAGGGTCTCCAAAGGGTCCTGAGGGACTGCAAGAGCCACAACCCCCTGGAGTTTTACAGAGCTCTTCCCTATTTCTTTTAGGCTCCTAGAAAATATCTCATCAGGACTCTTGTTTTAACAAATAATCACTTTACTTAGAGTACTGATTTTCCAGTAGATTTTGATTAACAGCAGTTTGAATTTTATGCTTTAAGTGCTAAGAAAGTTACTTAAAAATATAAAGTGTTGTTTGTATCATATATATCCCCAAAGTACAGGGATATCTGAGGATGTATTTTCTCCTAACATTCAGCAAATGTACTGTGGATGTTTTGACTTTTTCCAGGTTTTTACTTAAGGAACCTCTTCCGCAAATGTATGTTTGCTTTTGTAGATGCTTGCAAGAAACAGGCTACTGATAAAGGTGCCTTTCAGGGAAAATCAAGCATCAAGACCTCAGAACAGACTCTCTTCTCCCCCTGGACACAAGTTTTTGGGATAAGAGCAGAGCCAGATCCCAGACTGCCGGGCATTTAGGTAGAGCGCATGGTGTGTTCCTGGGAACATGCTCCAGAGGACAGAGGCCAACACCTGACACCACAACTAGAAGGGCAGTTGCCTCCTTCACCCACAGTGTTGGGGCTGCCATGTGCCCCCAGACCTGCAGCTACCACCATTGTCCTGAGCCCACGTGGGAGAAGTACAGCAAAACCAGTGTTAACTTCCCCAGTGCAGAAAAGAGCCAATGATCCTAAAACAAAGCATGATATTGCTTGTTTTAATGGCCCAGCTGCCCTATATCTGCTGGCAGCACTTTGGCTGAGGGTGCTGGTCACCCTATTTGGCTTGTAGAAACATCACAATGCTGAGGTGATTGTATCTCCTGAGGATAAATAGAAGACAATAAATACAGCAGTATATTTCTCACTGCTGGGTGAGAAATAACTCAATACCTCAGTGTTATTGCTGGTGCTCAGAGATGCCTCACCAGGAAAGCTCCAGTGGCTCTGTGACCCAACTCCCTCCCTCAGCCACCACCACCACCTTTTCAAACAACACCATCTGCCTCCCTCTGCCTCCTGCTGATAAACTTCAGGGCCAGGCTGTTTCCTCTTAGGACACCTGAGGGACAGGCACATTTCTGCCATCCTGAAGTAAAGCTACACCCTTTTGCCAACCCAGTGAGAGTTGACCACCACCTCTCATGGGGCAGCAATCCACTTTTCTCCTCCTCTTCCTCCCCACCTTTCCCACCCCTCTCTATACTCTGTGCTGTTTCACCAGGAGAAGATGGAATTTCCAGGGGTCTAATACAGCAGAGCATTATAACTAAGCATTTAAATCCACCTCCATAAAATTCTCTATTAATCATTTAGAGGAAAGATACTAAAAATCGTGACATCTCCCTCTCTAAATTACAGGGTTTCACATGCAAATCTGTGGCAGTTAAAGTTGTCCCTTAGATATAATAACAGGATATGTTGTGTTGTATATAGTTGTCCCATTATATATAATTATAGGATCTTGAAATATTTATCAAGTTATCAGAGGAAATCAGGCAAGCCAAATTTATTTCTTTAGCTTCTGAAAGGCCTCATGCACTGCCAGGCCACATCTGCAAGACATGGGGGTTTGCTACATCTCATGTCACTCTGTCTTTTAATTATTTCCCAATGTATTTCTAGATTTCTATTTGTTACAGTTGTGTGGCGATTTTTAAAGGTACCTAATACTGCTCTTCACAAGCCAAACTGCCATAGAATCATAGAATTTTAGGGGTTGGGATGGACCTTATAGATCCTCAACTAAAGGGAGAAATACTATCCAAACCTATACTATCCACAGATATTTGATAATAAGCTCTTTTTAATGAAATTGAATAATCTTCCATTATCATTTGCCAGTCAGGAACAACCAACAAGAAAATTATGAAGATGGTTTTTAGATCTATATCAGATTCCTCTGTAGCACATCCAGTGGGCAATTTTATCCATATATCGGCCATAAGTCTGGATATTCCTTACAGATCTTTCACCACAAAGCTCAGAAGAAGGAAAAAGCTATGTTTTAAGGCTGGATTTGTTCTACATTGGACATTATTCTCATTTGAAGGCAGGTTACTTGCTACTTTTTCTAGATTTAAGATGGGAAACAGATGTTTATTTGCAATTTACCTCTTTTCAGTTAGAACAAAAAAATCCCATTAGCTTGAAGTGAACACAAACAAGGTCAAATGCAAAAAAACCCAGCAAGTATGATAGTTTACAAATACATATAACACCATCACAGCAGTGAAGGCACCTGGAATAGCACAACTCCCACAGCAGTTTCACGAAGACTATTATCCTCCATACAGACTCATCTGGGTGATAAAGAGCCAAGCTCTGTGAAGTCAGCATGAATCTTACTGGTGCATTACAGAACAGGTTAAAAATCTTTCATTTTATGCATGCAGCAAGTGAAGAAGCTAAAAACACAGTTTTTCTCATTCTGGGATTCAGTCACCTTAGTTTGCCTTCACACACGTGTTTGTACTCTTCAAGTGAAAGAGCCACTGCTGTGTAAATACCTGAAACAGCAAACACAGAAGAACAATCACAAGTCTCTCTGTTTCTGTTTCTCCCTACTCACAAAACATTTGACCCATTCGTCATAAAGAAATATAATTTTCTCGATTCTTTTACAACTCTTAAATATGTACTTTGCTTTTCATCCCACTTAGCATCACTTATACAAGGTTTATAAACTGAAAGAAACCCATCAAGTAAAAGCAGTGCCTTTACTCCTGCCTGAAGAGGATCAGCAGGCTTGTGAGTCAAACAGCATCCTATAAGAAGGGCTCAGCTCTCTTTGTTTAAAAGCTTTTACTTAGATGCTCACAAAAGACAGACAACCCTTGCACTTCAGCTTTTATGTGTCTTCACTGGCTCCTTCACAGACAGGAGAGGAGAGAAAAATAATTCATCTCACTTAGAGACAGGAGACACCAGCTGCTACTCATATGTTAAATTGTTCTTTCTTTTGCTAGGAAAAATTTGGTATTCATGTGTAAAAGCATTTGCCATTTAGACCTTCTACTTACCATGCAGCCTCTTAGTATTCAGTTCTTGCCTTCACTGTAGTCTGCCCCAGCCTTTTTTGTCTCCTTAATTTTGCAGGTCCTCATATGCTAACATCCACACTCTCAAGAGCAGGTTGTTTCCCAGGGGATCAAGGAAAACCTCTCTCATGATCTTGAACCCAGGCCAGGGCTACAAGGCTAACTACTTGCAGTATATATCACATACCTCATCATTTGCCCTTCACAGGAAGGAGGTTGAGCTAATTAAAGGTAATGATAGTCAGGTGGAGGATAATAGCCCCCTAAGTTTTTCCATGCTTTTCCTCAGTAATCCTGGGGATGAAAGAAAACTGGCCACTGCAGAAAGCTCTGAAATATTCCCCCTGATGCCAGGACAGGCTTTCTGCCATGCAAAGTGTGCTCACAGGGCTGATGGGAGAGGGAGGGTACCACCAAAATATCTGAGTTAAACACATATGAGAGATCCCCATTTTATATTTAGTTGCCTGTATCATCTCACAGAATCAGTCAGGTTGGAACGGAACACAGTAGGTCATTTGGTCCCACCTCCCTGCTCAAGCAAGGCCAGCCCAGAGCACATGGCTCAGGATTGTGTCCAGAAGGTTCTGGAATACCTCCAGTGAGAGAGAATCCACAGCCTCTCTGGGCAATCTGTTCAGTGCTCAGTCACTGCACAGGGAAGAAGTTCTTCCTTGTATTCAGGTGGAAATTCCTGGGCATCGGATTTTTGCGCATTGCCTCTTGTTTTACTGGTTTCCACAGCTGAGAAGAGTCTGGCTCAGGGAACTACTGCAACTGCTGGAAAGCCTGGTACAAGTTAGGGTACTAGATGTTAGGCAAGGGGTGAAGCATCTCTCATCTACCATTTACCTACCAATGGAAAGGGAATAAAGCACAGTCTGATGAAACAGCAAATGGTCAGGGATACAGCTGCATAACACTGACACTCAGGTATTGAGAGGAAGGGCTGCTTGACTTGTGTTGACCAGAACAAGCCTCACGTGGAAAGCATTTTGCATCCCCTCCACTTTATCAGAGCTTCACTTGTTCTGCATTAACTGTCTCAGGCATTCACTAGTGAATACCACATAATTCTGAGCCTCAGGCAAGAGAACATTTGGTCCCTGAATTCATTCTATCCAGTTTTTGACTCCGTAAAGTTTACATTTTCATGGGGTTTCTTTTCAGTGTATATAAGGACTTAAAACTAGAAAGAAAAACTTTCAAAATGACACATCATCAGTACAAAAGAAAAACAGAGCTCTTTAGGTTATCAAAAGTTCCAAGAACAGGTAAAAACAATATGTTGGGAGTTGCCAACACTTCACTGCAGAGCTGAATAATTGCAAATAGTTGGGGAAAGGAAGAGAGTATTCCCAGGTGAGAGAAGAGAAAGTGGTGAGACGAAAGAGCCAGAGCCTTCAGACAAGGGCAAGAAAAGAATACTTATCACTGTCATCTAATTAGGTCTCAGGGGAAATCAGTAATAAATTCCACATAACAGTGCAAGCTGGAGGCATGCAGGAGTGATTTGGTAGGATGATGGCAAATCAGAGCATTTGTACTTCCCCAACCAGTGGCATACTCACTTAGTAAAAAGCCTTATATTCAAGTAGAGCATTTTTTATTCTATTGTGTGATTATTTCCCGCTGGGAAATTGCTGTGCATTTGCACATTTATGGCCACAGAGACTTGGTGTGTTCTGAGCAGCTAAGCCTCAGTCAGACTTACTGGACCCTGAATCTGCAGTGTACTTGTACTTTAAATATGCAATATTCTCCTGGGAGTGCAGCCAAAATGCTTTCACATCTCTATTGAATATGGCAGTGCATTAACTGTGACTGTGAGGGTTTAACATGCAGGCTAAAGCCTGTTCATCAATATTTTCATCATGCCAGGACAACATCATTTTCCTTCTCTGGTACATTTATAGAGATGTTTCTTCTTCTTCTGTGTACTTCTCTATTACAGAATTATGTCTGCTGTGATCCCCTTAAGGGTCAGCACACCAAAATGACCTATTGTAGGTGTTTAAAGAGGTTGCATCAACTTGTTCCTCTCTTGTTTTGCTGGAGAAGGAACCAAGTGATCACAGGAAGCCCTGGCCTACAAGATACTGACTTTTCTGCATCTTCTGGAGCTAGAAGAAGCATTCCCCTACGTCATCCCCAAATGACTTGATAGTACAGTGCCTCAATGCGTTATATGACATTGTTTAAATACAAGGTAATGTATTTATACATTAAGCTACACAATCACACTCACCTAGGCTTTACTTAAACATAAAAGCAGCATTACGAATGTGTATATATTTTCAGTGTAGACAGACTTGGGTAGAATGTTCACGCTGGTGAAAAGGGCAAGATTGAAAAAGCCAGAAGCAGTCAACCAGGAAAAGGGGAAATTAGGGCATGGAAGCAACAGAGGGACAAAATACCAAACCAACCCAGAGTATATTAGGTATGATCTCAAACAAGCTGTGGCAGCAGGAGGTGGAAGGCCAAAAGGGAGATGCAGAAGGTTAAAAGTGAGGTGAGAGGCAGATTCACTTTGACAGTGGAGACTACACATAAAGATCCAGGGAGGAAAGGAGCTACGAGCTGTCTTTGGAGTGTCTGAGAAAGCCAACAGAGCTCAGGGAAAACAGAATGAGAGCACCAGGAGAAATCACTTATGTCCTGGTTTATTCAGGTGAAAAAGATAAGGAGAGTCTATAAGATTTCATTGTTTGAACTTCTCAAAAAGGTCCTGCAATGTCAATGTATTCCCTTCTTGCCAGGAACGCAACACGATTTCTTGCAATGTCTGTGAAGGTTTTGCTACCTAGTCAGTGTTTTATAGTAAAATAAAGGCTCATTTCTGCAGCTTTACATGGCAAAACTTCACCCTCGGTCCCCAGAAGGGCAGTGGCACTAAGAAAGGTCACAGGTTTATGCTGTGTGATTTGAAGGAGAAACACAATCTGACTTCAGCAAAGGGTTAGCACCTAGTCTCACGACAGAAACTCCCCTTTATAACACAAAGAAATACAGTGCCATGACTGCAGCGTGGGGTTTTCCACCGAGAAATTAAGTATCTCTAACAAAGTATTTCTTTAGCAAGCCTGTCTGGGAAATGCTGTGTATATTTAACTCAGTGGAGAAAGTGTTGAGAAGTCGTTCAGCCTTGCAAAAAAATATTGCCCCTTGGTGTAAGTAAGGTCAGCAAGAGCCTGAGTTATCCACCACATAACAACCCATCAGCCTTTCTAATCCTGACAGCAGAGTGGTTTTGTGCTCCTCCTGAGAGTGCAGGAGCTGTGTGAGGATTTAACATGCAGTCTGGTTTATTAGCTCCTGGAAGGAAGGATGATAGTGCTGGAACTGCCTTTTGTAGCGATGTTTGAAATGCTCAGTGACGCTGAATGGCTTTGTTAGTCACACTCTCCCTGCAGGGGATGAAAGGGCACAAACTTCCCATTGACTTGCAGACAGTACAACTGCGTTTTGTTTTCGGAGCTACTCAGGGTTACAACCTGTGTGTAACCCGATGAGGAACAGTTTTGTCAATCGCCTTTTTGATGTGTTTCCTGCACACTTGTAACCTTTAACCAATAAATATTCGTATTATAGAAGGTTCTGCATGCCAGTCCTTTAGCAATTTTTCTTGAAGCAGAAGCAACTTATAAGATGCAAAATCCCCAAGTAGAAATAAAAGCAGGTTATAATTTCAGCTTACCAACACCACCTGTACAAGAAAAATGCTACAGATGATGCACCAGGTGCAACTGCACATCATAAGAAAATCTGCTTAGCACATTACTGATGTGTGCTCGTGGTTGTGCATATTTTATGTAGATTTGTCCCTTCTCACAATAAGATTATTCCATATTTTAAAATGCACATAAAATACATTAGCAAATGGATTGCAGTTTTTGATGTAAAGAAATTTATCTGCACTCAGAGTTTCCTTTTTTTTTTTTTTGGAGGGGAAGATGATAATAGCAAGAATATTATTGAGATTCTTCCATAATTTCTATTTATGGCACGTTTTGAGATTTTTACATGGGAGATGTGAACAAGAAACAGCCTCATATTCCTTGTTAAATGCTTATTTCACAGTAAATTCACTGCCAACAACTTGGCTTTACTCCCAGTTATAGAACAGTAAGAACAGCAGGAGGCACAAGAAACTCCATAATCTTCTTCAGGTGAGCAAAACTGACTTATCCTAATATGTGCCCTAATATGCAAATATCTTTAAGATGCTGTACTTGTCCCAACCCTGACAGTGTTCAAAGCCAGGTTGGCTAAAGCCTTGAGCAACCTGTTCTGGTGAGAGGTGTCCCTGCCCAGGGCAGGGGGCTGGGGCTGGATGATCTCTAAGGTCCATTCCAATCCCTAAAATTGTGTGATTCTATGATTGTCCAAAGCTTTATCTCAGCACTATCAACATGATTCCTTCTCCATGATTAGTGGGAACTGTCTCCTCACCAGGGGGTTCTGATGGAAAAGGGAAGGTGGACACAAAATGCCTATACACTGGTACAATATCCAAGATATTCCATATCCAAGACAACACCAAGAAAGTCATACTGAAAAGTACTTCATAGTTGCCCCTTCAGGGTGGTACCAGCCTGAACCTGACAGCCTCAATTTCATGTGTCAGTCAATCTACACTTTGTTCCTATAGATTAATTTTAAGTCTCTATATTAACTCTCTCTACCTGTCATGCTTTTCCACAGCTGATACAATCCATGCCTTTATAGAAAGCTGGTACAAAACTCCTCCTCCCCCTCCTCCAAAGAGAGGATAAGAAAATGCAGCTGAAATCATAAATGCAAGGAAATGCTCCCAGCCCTCTGCCTTATCTTCCTGCACTTATTTCCCCAGACTTTGCTACTTTGTGCCTGGAGTGTAAACTCCCTGTTAGCTTTTCAGATTCAGAAAGCTGCTGTAATTCACATCAACTGTTCCCACTTAATACAAGCAAGGACTGTATCCCTCTCCACTCCAACAGACTCAGGATGAGAGAAATTCCTAACAGACTGTAAAATCTACACCTTAGATTTAGTAAATGATTTCTAAATCATTACTCCTTCCCTTAACACCTGATTTAAGTCAATGAGACCTGAGGACACAGCAGTTTACAGAAAGAGGTTTTGTGAGATGCAAAATCAGCCTGTTCAGACTGTAAAATGCCGGCACAGATTTAGTGCAGATTTGGTGATTTAATAGGCTCTAAAGCAGAGTGGATCAATTAGAAAAGCTTCTGCCCAGCTGGGCCATGATCCTTTGTGGAGGGCTGGAACAGAGGGAAAGTCTTGCTGCTCTCACCTGCCCAAGGCCAGCCAGGTAATCAGGGCAAAAATTTGGCAGAAGCAAGGTACAAAGCCTTCATTCCATATTCCACACAGACAGAGATTGTAGGCAACTCTGACACTCATCTGAAACCACAGAGACAAATAAGATCAGGGTCTTTTCCTCTCCATAATCTCAGCAATGTAAGCTGTTTTATCCCAGCCTCTTACTAAAAGCCTGTAATGACTCTCCTGACAATTTAATTCATGTGTGTTCAACCCTTAACAGTTTCATTAAAATGCTTTACTGGTCTTCTATAAATGATAAAACTATTTTTTCAGTGATAATAAATGACAGAGAAGAAGCAGGTAAACAAACAGAAATAAATAGACATCTCCACAATTAATTTCTGGGGGAAAAGAACATAGAATCATAGAATTTTAGGAGTTGGAATGGAGCTTAGAGATCATTCAGTCTCAACCCCTGCCCCAGGCAGGGACACCTCCCATCAGAACAGGTTGCTCAAGGCTTTATCCAACCTGGCTTTGAACACTGTCAGGGTTGGGGCAGCCACAGCCTCCCTGGGCAACCTGTGCCACTGTCTCACCACCCTCACAACTAAAACTTCTTCCTCGTATCTGATCTAAATTTCCATGTTTCAATTTCTCCCCATTCCTCCTTGTCCTGTCACTGCAGTTCCTAACACAGAGTCCCTCTGCAGCTTCCCTGGAGCCCCTTCAGCTCCTGGCAGGTTGCTCTGAGGTCTCCACACAACCTTCTCTTCTTCAGGCTGAACAGCCCCAACTTCCTCAGCCTGTGCTTATAGGGGAGATGCTCCAGTCCTCAACGTCATGGCTTCTGCATAAATATCTTAGGCAGTAAAAAGTGAAAATCAAAGAGCAATTACAGCTAACACTAATGCCACCTTTGCTGTAAGGAAACCTAAGCCCTGAAATGGCCATGCCAAGAAAAGAATCATTAAGGCTTGAAAGGACCTCTAAGATCATCGAGTCCAGCCATTAACCCTTGCAAGAGATGTCAGTTTTCATTGGGAATTCACACAGTAGGGAAACAAACAGGGGAAAAGACATTTTTCAGCTACTCATGTTATAAAATGAGCCTTTTTTCCTGGCTTGTTGTCCGCATCACTGGTGGTGTATTATAGAAATATCTCTGCAACATAATTTCCCAGTATGACACTAAGCCTGGCATAAACAAGAAGTAAAAAAGTTCTTCTGAATGATTTTATCTGCCATATTAAAAATCCAGATGCTCATAAGATGCAACAAAAGCTATTTAAGTCCATACAGTACTTCAGCTAGATCAAGTGCAAAAAGAATAAATTTCTTTATCAAATCTACAGTGACAGTTTCAGCTGGATGGATATAAATGCATTATATTTTATCTAGCAAATGTTTAGGGTGTTCTTTATTACTTCTGAGTGCCTGTGAGAGTTCTCATTTTGTTCCCCTGAGTGAAGAGAGGTTCCAGCAATAAGAAGATGTTTTTGTCTGTTACTGAACAGCAGATGAGAGGGAGATCTCTCTTTTTAAGAGATTGGCATTACTTCAAGGTAATGAAGTATTTGTTTGGCCAAATAAAGAAGTGACATGAAGTGACAGTCAAAGAAAAAGGCACTATTTCCAGGATAATCTCCTTGAGAGAAATAAAAGAGGAGAGAGTGATTTTAGCAGTAAAGTGGTTTTAAAGTGTTAGTTGCTACAAATAGGGAATGTGATTTCCTGCTGTCTATGAGACTTTAGAGGCATTCACACCTAGGAGAACAGAGCACCAAAGGTCAATTGCCTCCACTTTGCAAAGATGTAACCACATATTATACAGTCGCTCAGGTCACTTAAGTGCCTCTTTCTTCCCTTTGTCAGAGCTGGTGGGGGTAGGTCTGATCACCGTTTATGTCATTCTCACCAAGTCAGAAAGGGAGGAGTTAAAACTGCCAAAACCACATTGCTGCTATCACTTTCTCCTAAGATAAAAGGGCCATTATGTTTTCTGCCAAGGAAAAGGGCTTTTTCCCAGTTCATAGCAAATAGGTCATTAGTCATAAGGAAAAAGAAGTAAAACAAGAGCATGAATGATGCAGATGAGCCCTGGCTCAAATACTGCACGGATCCCTTATCTCAAGCACCAGGAACAGTAAGAAGGTATAAATTGTGGGTCAAAACAGCAATAACTAAGGGGACAGAAGCATGGAAAAGAAAATTGACAAAAGGGAGAGAAGGAAAAGGCACAAGATCTCAACCTCAGAGTGCTAAAAACCTCCTGTAAACATATATTCAGAGCTCCTGAGCTCAGTTCTGGTCATACATCTTCAAGCAATAAGAATCACACTGGAAGGGGCCCAGAGGAGGTTCTGGGGGTGATCAGGGAAAAGAAAGGTAATGCTGAGAGGAGGTTACATTGCTCCCCACAAACACATAACAAGGGGAGAAAACTTGACCAGCAGCAAAAAAAGTGAGAGTGATATAAGCTGTGTTAGCACCACCACATTTAGTTATGGCATATCCAGGTGAAGGATACATAACTGCCTCCAAGAAGAAGTAATTCTCCTCTGGATGAAATACTTGATGTTAAAACTTAGATGCTACCTATACAGAAAAGCAGGGAAATGACAGAGGTACAACAGTCTAGATCTATAAATAGAAACCAAACAGATCTGTGATGAGCTCACAGCTCAGTGCTGTGTTCAGCTTTGGGCCCCTCACTGCAAAAAGGCCATTGAGGCACTGGAGCGAGTCCAGCCAAGGGCAAGGAGGGCAGCAAAGGGCTAGAGC
>NW_008665056.1:0-1172 GCF_000695815.1 Acanthisitta chloris | reverse complement strand
GAGAAGAGGCTCAGGGGTGACCTCATGGCTCTCTGCAACTCCCTGACAGGGCTTGGAGAGAGGTGGGGGATGGTCTGTCCTGCCATGGCTGCAGGGAGAGGACTAGAGGGAATGGCCTTGAGCTGAGACAGGGCAGAGTCAGAGGAGATGTCAGGAGAAATGTTTTGCCTGTGAGGGTGTTCAGGCCCTGGAATATTGCCCAGGGAGTTGGTGGAGCCACCAGCCCTGGAGATGTTTAAGAGGGATCTGGATCTGGTGCTGGAGGATATGCTTTATGGTTTAGGGGTTCCAGCAGTGACAGGTTAAGGGTTGGGCTCAATGATCTTAGAGGTCTCCTCCAACCTTGATGATTCTGTTTCAAGAGGAGCCTGGAGGCTGTCTGGTGTCAGAGGTGAAATCTTGAATGAGCTGGCAGATACTGCCCAAGGGTGAGATTTCAAAACGTCTCAGCCAAAAAGCAGACAAGGAGCTAGGAAAGCCTTCCCTGTTCCTGCTATACCTTCCTATGCTGTTCTTTTGCTGGGCTACTTCCTGCTTCTTAACTCACACTGTTTCTGACATGTAAGAAATCCCTTATGCCTGACATAATCTCTGCATGCTCCAGGTGAGCAATCTGCTCACATGGTACTGAGAGAGGGAATAGAAGAGCAATTCCTGCCCGCACATGGCTGATGTAAAAGTGGAAAAGGGTCATCACTACACCTGAACCTCTCAGCACCCAAGAGGAACAGTTACAAGTTGGTAGGAAGTTGGTTTGTCTAGAAAGGAAGTAGAATTGGAACCTGCAGCTCCATAGAAAGTGTATCTCTATTTAGATGCATAAACCAGTCTTGTATCTAAAAAACACAGTTCAATAGTACCTTTAAATGAGTTTCCATACTGTGAAATTTCAGACCTATTTAAAGGCTGAAACTCTGAGTAATCCAGACAAATGATGCAGAAACTTCATACATTTCTCCAGGCATTGGGGCTTCACCCAGATCACTGCAAGCTAAATACCAATGCAAAAGGAATTATACAGAGAATCTCTTCTGCAGGGAGGATTATTACTATCTATTTCTATAGAGTCTGAGACAATTGGGAGCCAATCTGTTTATTAACATTCAGCACCATATGGGTAGCTCATTCCTCCAAGGTCTAGAACACAGGAGGAAGGGCTGAGGGAGTTGGGT
>NW_008665055.1:1340-1828 GCF_000695815.1 Acanthisitta chloris | reverse complement strand
CGATGTGTCTCCAGAGCCAGGTGTGCCCTTCGCTCGGGCTGCAGGCGAGCACCGCATCGCTCGGCTGGCTCCACGCCGTCCCCGCTCCGTGCTGGGCGGTCTGACAGCGCTCGGGGAGCGTCCAGGGCTCGGCTGTGCGGGCAGCCAGCCACTGCTTCCACACGCCTCCTGCTCTGTGTGCTTGCAGGCAGAAGAAGGATTTTGTTAATTTTTTTTTTAAAATACGAGCTGAAACGTACAGTACTGCCTGGAAGAGGAGATGAGGGACTTGGCAGACGTCCCCGCTCCGTGCTGGGCGGTCTGACAGCGCTCGGGGAGCGTCCAGGGCTCGGCTGTGCGGGCAGCCAGCCACTGCTTCCACACGCCTCCTGCTCTGTGTGCTTGCAGGCAGAAGAAGGATTTTGTTAATTTTTTTTTTAAAATACGAGCTGAAACGTACAGTACTGCCTGGAAGAGGAGATGAGGGACTTGGCAGAGTAGCCACACAC
>NW_008665055.1:0-1273 GCF_000695815.1 Acanthisitta chloris | reverse complement strand
CAGTACCCTGCCATGTTACTCCCCTGTTTTTAAACAAAGTGAGTATTTTCCATGGCTGTCCCTCTCTTTTGGTGTTGGTTCATCCCCCAGAGAGCAGAGGGAACGGTGTGCTCTGCGGATGATTTCTCCCCAACCCGGGCACCAGTTCTGTGCTGGGGGGAGATGTTAAATACGTCACTTTTCCCCTACGGCTGCTGGGTGAAAACAAAGACACCCCACACAGCACACACACACCAAGTGACAACAGAGACAGCCTGTCACTGTGCGAGCTGTCACGCAGGAGAGGGGCTGTCCCACCATCCCCCCTCCCCATGGGCAACGGGAGAGTGGAGCCACGGCTGACTGGTAACGCGCTCCAGCAAAACACGTAAGGAAATCCTCTTGGTGGGGAATTGCCACAAGCTATCGGGGAACCTACGCTGGGTTTTGCATCCAAAACTTGGTCCAGTTGGCAAAACACCCATCAGAGCCAGGACAGCTGATGCCAAGGAAGTTTTCACAAGGGATGCAGAGTTCTTGCTTTCTGTCAGATGGCTAACAGTTCACCAGGGATGAGTGAATTGGGCAAGGGGCAATGTGTACAAATCGAAAGAGGGAAAATTTAAGCTAGATATTAAGGAAAAGTTTTTTACTGTGAGGATGGTGGGACACTGGCACAGGTGGCCAAGGGAAGTGGTGGCTGCCCTAACCCTGGCAGTGTTCAAAGCCAGGTTGGATGAAGCCTTGAGCAACCTGCTCTGGTGGGAGGTGTCCCTGCCCAGGGCAGGGGTTGGGATGAGATGATCTGTAAGATCCATTCCAATCCCTAAAATTCTGTGATTCTATGAGGTGTGTGGCTGCTGTTTGGTCAGTGGCCACATCTTCACCTGGAGTGCTTTATCGGAACATCAGCAGTAGGAATGAAGATGGGAGGTCCCACCAAACATACCCACTCCCCCAGACACACTCTGGTTTCTGGTCTCTTTGAGGAGGGGACACGTGCTTTCGAGCAGACAGATACAGCCTGCAGGCTTGACACCTGTCTCCCTGTGAGTCTCCAAACAAGGCTCTTTCCACTGCTGGATAGTACTGTGCCTATCCATGAAGGTGCTTTGGTGCTTGGCCCATGCACGAAGCACTGCCTTTGGTGCTTGGCAAAC
Source organism: Acanthisitta chloris (assembly GCF_000695815.1). NCBI lineage: Eukaryota > Metazoa > Chordata > Aves > Passeriformes > Acanthisittidae > Acanthisitta > Acanthisitta chloris. The sequence goes on along the minus strand of NW_008665055.1, from coordinate 134 downwards.
CCTCGTTGAGGTGCACCAACATTTTCAGTGTTCCAGCTGTTTGTCTGCGGCTCGTTGGGTGACGGGTGTGAGTGAGCGCCGTGACACTGAGGATGTCCAGAAGGCCTCCGGCTGCCCATCCCTTTCCTTGGGAA
>NW_008665054.1:0-1142 GCF_000695815.1 Acanthisitta chloris | reverse complement strand
TTCCATGGGATATTAGGGTGTCATGGGATGCTGGGATACTGTGGGATGTTGGGGTGCCATGGGATTATTAGGGTGCTGTGGGATGTCACAGGATATTAGGGTACCATAGACTGCTGGGATACAGTGGGATGTTGGGGTGCCATGGGATTATTAGGGTGCTGTGGGGTGTCACAGGATATTCCATAGAATTTTAGGGTGTCATGGAGTGCTGGGATGCTGTGGAATGATGGGGTAGCCCAGGATATTAGGGTGCTGTGGGATATCAGGATGCCATGGGATGGTGCTGATGTTCAGCAAAAAGCATCTAGACAATGCTTGCAGGGATTGGTGAGGAATGAATTCAGAGCAGCGCTGGTTAATTAGCCGTAATGAGCCCGAGCTGGGCCGGCTCAGGCAGCGCAGGGCTGGGACTGTGCGAGCAGGTCAAGGGGCTCGTGGTGTCCCCTCTGTGTCCCCCTGGGGACAGTGACTCAGGAGCTGAGTCATGGTCGTGGTTTCCTTCCCCTGGAGACCCTCTTTCCGTCACGGGCAGCCCAGTGTCCCAGTGTCCCCTTCCCAGCCCTGGGAACCGGGAGGGACCGGAGGGAGGCAGGAAGAGGTGAATCATGTCACGAACCTCCTGCTCGCCAGGGTAGGCTGAGCTCTGGGCACAACCCGGTGCACCTACGACACCAAGACAGGGAAGAAAAAACCCCTGAATTGGGGTTTTTTTTCAGCCTAAATCAGGCCAGGACAAAGCATCAAAGCACTGAAAATAAAATCTCCTTCTCCTGCCGTGCTGTGTGCCACCCCCAGACCCCTGTGTGCCCCCTGGACACCCACCCTGGCATCCCCTGAGCACCAGGGTGGTTTGGCCTCCCCTCGCAGCTCTGAGCCCTGGGTGTGGGGGGAAACTGAGGCAGGGGCTGGGGGATCACCTCGGGGGGATTCGGTTTGGGGACAAGGATGTGCTGGGCAGAGAAGGGGTGGAAGGCACTTTGCTGGGGGGTGCGAGGCTATGGCAGGGAAGTGGGATGAAACTCCTCATCCCAACCCCTCTCCATGTCAGGAAAGAGGAGAAAACTGAGGCAGGGGGTGAGGGGGATTTGATCCCAGCCCATCCCGGTGTCAGGGATGCAGGAAACTGTGGCAGGGCAGGGGGG
>NW_008665053.1:0-6949 GCF_000695815.1 Acanthisitta chloris | reverse complement strand
GCTGGGTCAGCTCTCAGCTCCATTCCATGCCTCATGCTGCAACATTAGATGCCTTACAGAAGCACATTGCATAGCTCCGTTTCCTCCAGCAAACACATTTTAAATTAATCAAAAAAGGATTAACTTGGAGAGATCTATTTTTCTTTCAATCCATGCTAATTGACATTAATCAAATTACCCTCTAACTATTCATTTATTGGGTGCCATATCAGCCTCTCCAATATTTGTCAGGCTGAGGGCTGTAATTACTCCAGTTGTTCCTTTAATCCCCTCTGAATTTGGCAGAACAACTGTCTTATTAAGCACTTGTGCCTTCTCTGGATTGCTATTGACAGTTCTGTAGCTGTTATTCACACCTGGGTTAGCTTGTGCCTTGAGATGTCCCTGTGGAACCTCAGTGTTTCTGTATAAGAATTTCAGACTCATCACACTTCTTTTTTTCTTCCACTCTGTTGCTGTCATTTGAAAACCTGTCATTTGGTCTCTGGGCTGAGCTCACACTGCAGCTCATGGGGAGCTTCTCATCCAAGGCATAAAAGCCTCCTGAAGGTGCTGTCACCATTATTGGGTAAGACAGTGCTTCCTGTGATCACCTGGAGCAGTGATTAAGCAGATCACATCCAAATCAGCAGGGTCAGAGAGGTTTTGACCTGTTGTGAGCAGTAGTTGCATAGTGAAAACAGTGTGGCAGGTGTTGAAAAGGAAGGTGTAAGCCATTGGAGTTGTAACATTACGTGAGCTGTGCTACAGAAAAAGCCAATCCTGTCTATTTTGCACCTTCCCCACATAGGTCCACCATGGTTTCTTCTTTTCCCTTCCAAACCAGGTCAATGCCAATTATATCAATCCATGCATGTCCCACTAAAGCCATTGAAAAGAGTCACTGAAGTGTATGAGCAAGACTAAGGCTCAGTGCCAGGGGGACCAGGGCACAAAAGATCTATCAGAAAGGTCTCAGCAGCTCCCTGAGGGGGAAGAGCTAGAACAGGCAGTGTTAATCTTACATGGCTCCATTTCCAGAGAAAACAGAGGAAACTGGATGCACTTCATTGCAAGCACAATAGCAGAGTGGTAGTGGTGAAAATGTATTAGACACCCCCACGAAAGAGGAAAAGCCTTGACAAAAGCACAAACATAATTAACACAGGTTTGGCTATGATCATTTCGATCTCACCCATCAAACATAATTAACACAGGTTTGGCTATGACCATTTCAATCTCACCCATCGTTGCTTCCTGCACCTTTGTCCTCCTCCTGCACATTTCTCCTCTCAGCCAGCACCTTCCCTTGCTAGTTCAGCCTCTTGCTCTCATTTCATTGCACATTCAAGACAAGGTAAGAGAAGCCAACAAGCCACAGCAGCAGGAGGACAGTGCAGTCCAGGACATGTGTCCACCTCGTGGCTGCCCCACTTCTGCCACCAGTGCCATTTGCTTGTGTCCCACCTGGGACTGGCTTTGGGGACCTTTGGGGGTGAGGCAGGATGGGACAGGATGGCCTTACACCCAGCACTGCAGTCTGTGGCTACTCCAATTGCAACCAGGGGAACAGATCACCTGCAATTTTTCTTTCCATTGGGATGCAGGGACAAAGAGGAACAGGAGAAGCAAGGGGGAAAGACTGGTTTTGTCTTCACTAATTTTTCATGTGCTTCTCCATCTGAAATACCAGTTGGAATATATTTTTGCCAGAGTCTCAAGTGGGAAACCTTCATGAGACTGGGAAGAGACACCAATCCAGGCCGTGTCTCTGCCTCCTGGAGCACAGTGTGGGCAGTGGGATGGGCAGGGGCATGGGAAGCAGTGGGGAAGGGTGACAGTGCAGCAGGCAGTGGTTGAGGCTGTGGAGCTGAGTGGTGCAGGCAGGTAGGCAGTGATGGGGCTGTGGTGGAGGCAGTCACCCAGCCACCCAGGCAGCTTTGGTGCAGGCAGACTCCCATCTGCTGGAGATAAGCAGCTCCACAGCTACTTTTCCCAGCTGCCTTGACAAGACAGTTCCCAACAGGTATGGGCTTGGCAGGAATGAACACTCTGTAAAGCCCCAGAATCATTGCATCGGCGTTGGGATAGGATGCCCAGGGAGGTGGTGCAGTCACCATCCCTGGAGGTGTTTCAGAGGTGTCTGATGTGGCACTGGAGGATCTGGGTTAGGGTTTGGGGGTTCCAGCAGTGACAGGTTCATGGTTGGACTCGATGATCTTAGAGGTATCTTCCAACCTTGATGATTCTGTGATCATTGCTCAGGGGCCATGGTAGGTCTGGGAGGAACCAGGTGTATTAGGAGAGTTTACCCCAGCATAAAAGAGTCTACCAATAGGTGTGTATTTGTATCTGGAAGGAAATGGCACCTTCATGGCACCCTCTGGGGAAGGCAGAGGACTGGGGAGGTCCCTCCCTGCCGAGGCAAAAAATCTGTGAAAAAAAAATCATAGAACCATAGGATTTTAGGTGTTGGAATGGAGCTGAGAGCTGACCCAGCCCCAACCCCTGCCCTGGGCAGGGACACCTCCCACCAGAGCAGGTTGCTCAAGGCTCATCCAACCTGGCTGTGAACACTGCCAGGGTTGGGGCAGCCACAGCCTCCCTGGGCACCCTGGGACAGGGTCTCAGCACCACAACAGGCAAAACTTCTGCCTAACATCTAACCTCAATTTCCCTCCTTCAATTTGTGCCCATTGCCCCTTGTGCTGTCCCTGCAGCTCCTAACACAGATCCCTCTGCAGCTTCCCTGGAGCCCCTTCAGCTCCTGCAAGGTGCTCTGAGCTCTCCACACAACCTTCTCTTCTCCAGGCTAAATCCAGGTTGCTATAGTCCACAGCCACCCTAATGCATGGGTAGCTGGAGACTTCAGAGGAGACAGCTGAGCAGTTCCCATCGGTGGTAAAACTCACCTAAAGATGCAAGAAATCCCCAAATTAAAATATATCTATCCCTTCTTCCCCTCTCCCTCATCAAAATGCATCACTGTCTATATATGGAAAGCTGCCAACATCTGTAGGTTTGTCTGTGGCTTTGGTTTCACTGAACTCTCAGGCACTTGGAAATAGGCTCTGATTCCTTAGGCCAAATCTTTTCCATTCCCTCTCTGGCACCAGTGAATTTGTTATGAGAGGGTTGCTTCAAATAGCATTGAATGGTTTATGTTTAAAGGAAAAGAATGTAGTTCTTTCAGGGAGAAATCCACAGCAGAGCTAATAGGAGGGGAGACAATGGTTTGAGACCCTCTGGGAAAGGATCAAAAAACCAGACTATGAGCATGTGTGGTGGCAAGTTCATGGCTTTACAACATGCTGATGTCACCCCAGAAATACTCCTGGAAAATCAGAGATCTTCTCTGGAAATTCAGTCCCTGGTATGTAGGAACACAATGGCTGAGTTCTGTGCTGAATGTATAAAGCATAATATGTGTGAGAAAATGTCATGCCCTTGCCATGATGAGCTTGTCTCTCCATGTGGCATGAAAGACATTGTCCAGTGTGCTAGAGCCAAAAAAGCTATTGGCATTCTCCATCCTGCATCCCTTTAACAGCAACTCCTTTCACAGCCCAAAGTATTAGAAAACATTCAGCATTTCTGAGAGATGATTGAGATGATCTAATGCATCTGTTTCATCTTTGATGACAATAGTCAGATTATTTTCTTCTCATTGCTCACCTTGTACTTGTGTCACAAGATTTCCTGGTGGTTATAAATGTAGCCTGACATTTCCATACAGCACATGCAGAGATATCCATGAGTAAAAGGAAGTTGGATTTTGTTTTGTACTGAGAAGTATAAAGCTGCTCAGGAACTTTAGTGTGTGAAAAAGGCTCAGAGAGAAGGTGATGACCATTTTCTCTGCTCACATTGGTACCCATCCCATTGCTTGCATGGCAGTCTGCTGGGAAACCTCTTTTGCACACCCAGGTAGAGTCATGGAATCATCAAGGTTGGAGGAGACATCCAAGATCATTGAGTCCAACCACTAACCTGTCACTGCTGGAACCCCTAAACCCTAACCCAGATCCTCCAGTGCCACATCAGACACCTCTGAAACACCTCCAGGGATGGTGACTGCACCACCTCCCTGGGCAATATCCCAGGGCCTCAACACCACAACAGGGAAAACATTTCTCCTCACATCTAATCTGTCTCAGCTTATGACCATTCCCTCTAGTCCTCCTCCTCCCATCAGTGGACTGATCAAGGCAGCAGCCCCCAAGGTGTTTCTTTTCACCTCTCTCATCTGCCACAGCATCTAGTTGAGGCTGCAGAGCAGTTTGGTGGTGCTGCTGGCCAGGATGTCGTGTTGGAAGCACAATCCCTCAGTGGTGGTGCCCCTGCCCTCCCAGCCCCAGGATCTGGGGAGATGTGAAGCCCTTAGGGCATCACCATGCTCCAGGGCATGAGCTCAGGGCTCATCCAGGTGCCCTTACACGACTGTACATGAAAGGCACAACCTCTAAGGAAGCATTTGCATAGCACTGTGCCTCCTCACAGCCTGAGTACCTCGCTCCAGCCACACTCATTAGCTGCACATTTCATCACCTGCTGTGTCTCTTTTGAAGTCCCTGCCTGGGACAGTATCTCTGCCACCAGCTTTTCTCCCTGTTTGAAGTCCTTTGGCTGCCCAGAACTTACTTTGTTCTCATGCTTCTTACAGATTTAATCTGCTTTCTGCAGCTTGGCATCACTGCAGAAAAGCAAGGTGAAACAGGAAGGAGATGAAAGAAAACCTCAGCATCTGAGAGATCCCATTTCACCTGCTGAGCACTCATGCTGCTCAGGAGACACAGGTCCCCTCTGCCCTCTCCTAGTCATGTGTCACAGCCTGTGAGGCTTCTCCTGCTTTACATGTACATCTGTTTGGGGTAAGTCAATATACAGCATAAAACATAAAACACTCAAGTAAAATGGATTCATTCTTGCTTTGAGCCATTATTGTAAAATTCCTTGCAAATGTTTCCTGTAGGATCATCAGTAAATCTGTAGGAAGATTCCTGTCAGATGATAAGTAAAACTAGATTGGCCTGTCCTGCCAGGGCTGCAGGGAGAGGAGAGAGGGAATGGCCTTGAGCTGAGCCAGGGCAGAGTCAGATTGGATGTGAGGAGAAATGTTTTCCCTGTTGTGGTGTTGAGGCCCTGGGATATTGCCCAGGGAGGTGGTGCAGTCACCATCCCTGGAGGTGTTTCAGAGGTGTCTGATGTGGCACTGGAGGATCTGGGTTAGGGTTTGGGGGTTCCAGCAGGGCCAGGTTAATGGTTGGACTCAATGACCTTACAGGTCTCCTCCAACCCTGATGCTTCTCTGATTCTAGATATAGTAAAAAAACAATCACAAGTACAAATTACCTTCCTGCATGTTAATCAGTTTCATTATAACCATATCCTTAGGTTATAGGATCACTGTAGTGGTGTTTTTTTTTCTTTTTAACTGGCAATTATTAACACTATTGATAGATTTTCCAGTGAGTTTTGCTTTGGGAGAACATCTCAGACCCTCTTCTGAGGTTGGGTGCAAGTGCCTCTGTAATTTACCCCTGCGAAGGCGACACTGGCACAGCCAAAGGAGCTCAGGAAGCTAAAGGCTCAGCACAGAGCATGTCTTAAGGAGGGAGTGGAAGGCAGGAGTCAGTGTGCAGTGCCTTGCTGTCTTGCCTATGCAAACAAAGGTCCCTGGAGCCTCCTGATGGCCGCAAGGGTGAAATTCTCCGGGTGTGCATCCTCAGCATCCTCCGCTGCCGGATCAGGGCAGCTGCGCACTCCTCTGCCAGCCTCTGCTGCTTAAGCTGGGCTTGACCTCCTGCTTTTCCCAGCCGCTTTCCCCAGGGCTGCTGGAAGCTGAGAGCTGCATCCTTCAGCCCCGCGGGCAGACACAGCCTCCAGCAGCTGCTCCTCCTCTCCCTGTGCCTTCCCAGGACCATTCCCTGCAGCCCAGGGGCACTGACAGCCACCAGCCAGCCCCACGGCTCAGCTCCTGGGCTTGGCATCATCCCTCCAGCTGGGAGAGCTGCCTCGTGTGCCTGGGGCTGGGGCAGAGCATCTCCTGCATCCCTGGGATGTGGGGTCTGTGGAGTGTCCCCCTCCCACCTCCTCCTCTGCATTGCCAGGCTGCAGCATATTGTACTCCTTAGGAAACAAGCTCCTGGAAGAGGGATCCAAGTGATGCTGGCTGAATCATAACCTTTAAAGAATAGTAGATTTTTTTTATTTTTTTTCCCCCGTATGGTCTATTTTTCCCGCTGTGGAACAAAGCTGGATTTAAAGGTCTGCCGTGGGTGGATGATTGCAACCCTTGATCCCCAGCCAGAAGCATTACATTACATAAAGAGTTTTTTTCTTCATTAGGAATTAATCTGTGCTAACCAACTGTCAACTGCTGGTAACGAGCGTTTATTAACATGCTGCCCTCCCCGGACTGGGGGCGTTTAACTGACTTATTACATTAGATGTAATATGAAAATGCACTTATCCATCTCCCAGCCCTTCACGTGGCCCAGCCCTCTGCCTGCACACAGGTCTCTGGGCTGCAGGATGGAGCCTCAGCTCATCAGAGCCTCAGTGCTGGAGAGTTCAACTGGTAAAAGAGACTCATCCTGTGAAAGTCCTGCGTTGGGTTGTACTGGAGGCATTGTTTGCCAGAGTGGGTGGAACTAAGTTTAGAACCAGAAAACATAGAAACATAGAATCATCAAGGTTGGAGAGACCTCTAAGATCATCGAGTCCAACCATGAACCTGTCACTGCTGGAACCCCCAAACCCTAACCCAGATCCTCCAGTGCCACATCAGACACCTCTGAAACACCTCCAGGGATGGTGACTGCACCACCTCCCTGGGCAATATCCCAGGGCCTCAACACCACAGCAGGGAAAACATTTCTCCTCACATCCAATCTGACTCTGCCCTGGCTCAGTTTTTGATCCAGGTCTAGGCCATGGCAACCCCAGGCACCTATGGGTTAGCTGGGAA
>NW_008665052.1:0-1428 GCF_000695815.1 Acanthisitta chloris | reverse complement strand
GAACACAGCACACCCCGAGCCCCTGGAGCAGAGCACACCCCTGAGAACACCGCACACCCCGAGCCCCTGGAACAGAGCACACCCCTGAGAACACAGCACACCCCGAGCCCCTGGAACAGAGCACACCCGAGAACAGAGCAGAACCTGAGCCCCTGGAACAGAGCAGACCCCTGAGAACAGAGCCCGGAGCTCACTGCCACCCACTCCCTGCTGCCTCAGTCCGGGCTTTAACCCTCACCCATCCATAGTTATGTAAGGGGTTTTTATTTTTCACTGAATTTCTTCGTTCGTAGAGATCAACCCACCATGATAAAAACATTCTGAGCACTCTGACTGAGCTTCTTACCCCGACATCCCTCCTCGGTTCATGCCGTGGCCTGGTCCTGACTGACCAGGCATGCTTCTATCACCACCTGATGAAAAACAAGACAAGCAATACAGGCTGCTGTGTTTCCCAACACAAAGGCACCTCGTCCCCACCGGTTTATTTATTTGCTTTCTCGGTAGTTAACTAGTGCTAGAAGTTCAGCAGCAGTTAAGTCACAGAAAGAAAACACGATCACACTGGTAAGCAGCAAGTGTACCTTGCCATCTCTCATGATCCCGTCCCATCATTCCTCCATCCACATTTCCCTGCCATGTACGATCTTGATGCCCCTCTAACTTTCGACCATGATCTCCCCAGTCACGTCCATCTCTTAAAAAAATAAAAGAACATCTTCTAGGTATGTCCCCTATCCATTTAGCAGCATAGGGCAAAGCCAAGCACCATACCCCATACAGCAGTGTGTACAGCTGTTGATTCAGCTGGAGCTACAGCCACCCCATCATTGCAGTACAACTGGTCAGAGTGAGATCCTTCCCACAATGAAACTGTCTGACCTCCAGAGACACCATGGCAATGAACTGAAATACTTCAGACACAGGAGTTCCTCGAGCTGGCACGTCTAGGAGGAGCTGAGCATTTTGCACCTGGAACAGGCCCAGCTCGACAAGCAGGTTTAAAGAGAAGCTGCTGTGATTGCAGCTGAGCCTTGTTCTCCTCCCCCTCCCCTGCAAAAACTGTGTCCTCACCCCCTGCCACTAGCCACGAGGCTCCCATGGGCCTGCCTGGAGCATCTGGGAACGACAACCTCTCTGCAGCACGAGAGGTGTTACAAGAGAACTGCAGTTAGGAGCTGAGCTGAGCTGACTGAGCCGCACCTCCTTACTTGCTACAACGCTCCGTTCTGGCCGTGCAGGAGCTACACTCGTGCACTCTTTGCTTCCCCAGGCATCAAAGGAACTCTGGGCAGAGGATTGGTGCTGGCCAAACCACCACCCTTCACAGGTTCAGTGGATTCCACGACCCAGCAGCAGTCCCTGGCTGGGTGTGCACTAACCGGCTCTGCGGGGGGATCCCTCTGCCTTCGCTCGCTCTCCTGTCGG
>NW_008665051.1:317-25890 GCF_000695815.1 Acanthisitta chloris | reverse complement strand
CCTGAGTGAAGTGACACCAGGGAAGACCAGAGTCCAACAGCTGCAGCATCACTGGCCCCAAAGCAGGCTAACCAAACAGACCTAGTGCAGGCATGGGAGCCCCTGAGGGACCTCATGAGTGAGGCAGGGACAATGCTCACCTGATCTCCTGCCGTTCCTTCATCCACTCCAGCAATACTTGCTTTGACTCTGCATCCTGATACATCTGCAAAGGCAGCAGCAGAAAGCAGCATGTACATCAATCCTGCAGGCTGCACCTCACCTCCCCCCAGCTTCCACTGTAACTCACAAACCCAAAGTGCACTGCACCAGGAGCAGGATGAGATATTTTTGACCACACAGCAAGATGGTACATCCCCTCCTTCCCATGCTAAGCCCAAAATGCACTCAGGAGGCAGCACACTACCTGTCCTGCTCAGCCAGGGGCTGTTTACCTGCATTCTCTCCAGCAGCCCTGTCAGAGCCTGCTGCCAGGTCAGGGAGTGCATGTACTGCTCGGTGTTTATGATCCGGATCTCCGTCTCCAGTTCAGGAACGATGGCTCCAGTCCTCCAGCCATGACGCAGCATGAGGTCCTGGAGGTCAGGGTGAAAAAAACAACCAAGAATTCAACATAAAGACTGAAAGCCAAACACAACCCTGGTTCCTAGAAGAGTGGTCTGTTCCCAGTTTGGATTCTCAGGGGACAGCCATCCATGGCCTGTGCCAGTAACAACCACCTCCTGGCCACCAGGATCAGCTGTGTGAAGCACTTAGAAATGTGGGATCACAGTGCTCTCAAATTTAAGGAGCTGCAGATGTTCTTCACTCACAGAAAGCATTTCAGGAGCCCTTTCTCCAGTGCCTGCTTGTGAGGAAGCTTGTGTGTCCCAACAGCCTGCAGAGCACTCAGCACAACAAAGTGCAGACCTGAACCCTCAGGACAGGCCTTGCCTTGTCTCCAACCCAGCTGCAACCACAGCAGCCACACAGGCTTGTTCCCACCTCAGTGGAGACATTTCACTCACCGCAAGGTCACTGTACAGATGGTCACCAAAGTAGAGCACTTTGGACCCACGCCAGCCCGTCAGCCTCAGGAAATCAAAGAGGTTACCCTGAAAGTGACAGGAGCACAGAGAGATGTGTCACAGGCCACCTTGACACACGCAGGTGTGAGCACTCTCATGAGATGTTAACCTGCTCACTCCCCCACCACCTGCACCCAGAGGTTTCTGTCCTTCCCCACCTCACTTCACTTTCTTCTCATGTGACAACACCCCTGTACATCCCTCAGCTTTTCTCAGGCTGCAGAAAAAGGCAAAAGCTCTTTAAAACACTTTCTGCAAACAGGCAATTCAGGGGAAGTTCTGTGCTCTAGGGCACAGTCAAGAGGACTACATGGACTAAAAAGGCAACAAAAGGAGGCAGTTTAGAGGCCAAAAGACACCTAAATTAGAAAAGCCTGAGGATGGACAGAAAGAACCCTACACGTGTTATGTGTTTAGAAGCTGTAGGGCTCAGGTGATAATGATTTCACCTTACAGGGTGCACCAGAGCCGAGCACCATCATGCAAGGCTTTTGGAGTCAGGAGCATTTGAGGCTGTTCTCACATCACTGACCACCATCTCAAACCCAAAGATTAGCAACACCCACGTTTTGTTTAACAAGCCAAAGAGCCAGGCAGCTTGCACAGATCACAGCTAAGGAAAACAAACCAAACCCCAAAACATCAGCTAAAGCACAGCACAGAGAAGCTTTCAAGCCTTTCCAAACATCCATCCACACACAGAGGACACTTCAGGGACTACACTTCCATCTCTACATGAGTTTTCTACATGAGTCACAATGGAAACAAAACCCACCAGGAAAGGAAAAGGCCACATCAACACCAGCAGACAACTGTGCCAGCCCAAGCAGACAGTGCAAACCTAGGAACCGCTCGGCAGCGATCCATCCGGCCAGGCTCCAATGCCAGGAGAGAGTCAGCACTGCTTCCCACCAGCACCAGAAACCCCCAGACACAAGCCAACCCCCACAACAACTGGCAGCCCAGCACTTGGCCACTGGCAACATGCTGTATGCACAGCTAAGGGTGCTCAGATCAGGGTGCTGGGCCTCCTGTTGCCGCAGCATCACTGGAGCCAAGCAGACTTCCCTTAACAGCACAGAAACACAGGACTGGGCAGACCTCTGCATTTCCTGGACATGGCATTGCTGCTGCTTGCATGGGAGCTGCTCAGGAAGACACTGGGAGAGCAGGGAAATGGATCACAGCCATTTTTTATTGCACTTTTTATGTGCTCCGGGTCACCTCAAACAGCAGTGAATCTGACAGCCAGGAAACTTGTGCTTGGAGCTCCGCCGAGCCACAGACCTGTTAGGTGACCTCCAGGTCCTGTCCTACTCCCCTCCTGGGATCTCAGGCCAGGGGAGGGATAGCAGTACATACCTGCCACACACAGAAAACACCACACCTATCAGAATGGAAGGACTAGAGGGCATCACTTGAACTTCCCAGTCCCCAAGGCAAAACACCAATGCCTGAGGTGCCATCCATGGGATACCCACAGCAAACTGCCACACAGCTGTGCTTCAGGGGACAGGAACAGCTCAGAGGCCTCTGGCAACAACCAGCACAGCAAGGTCCACGGCCACGAACACTTGCCAGAAAGAAGCATATTGTAGCACTCCAAAAAACCAAAAGTGTTTGGGACAGGGTGGGCTACACACACTGCCACATCCCAAGAACCACAGGTAGGCAACAACTTTGATGCAGTCAGATGAACATCCTGACAGGGTGGGAGGCCAAAATCCTACCCATCCTTCTTTCCTCCTTCATCTTTTCCCTTCCTCATTGCACCGTTCACCTGGGTGAGCAACCTGTGGCCACAAGAGGTAGGTGATCAAGTGCAGGATTTAATTCAGCAATAAACTGCATGGATGAGCTACACCTTTTCTCCTGAGAGAGCTGCTAACCCACTGTGAATGAGCTCTACTTGCATGTTCCCAGCTTTGAGCTCCTGGCAGAGGACTGGATGCTAGCCCAGCACTTTGGCAGACCCACCACACAGCCAGAGGCTTTCCAACAGCACTACTCAAGGACATGACCCACTTTTCTACCACAGGTCAGGTCCCAGCTACTTAACTGCAATCCCACTGTTTCTTCCCGTGGGATTGGACAGCTCACATTACCAAGAACAGACCGTCCTAAAACCAGAGGCAACTTGTCTCAGGGGACAGGCCAGCTGCAAGGACAACCACAGGGCAGTAAGTTCACCGGAGTAGCATCTCATCCTCTGGACATCCTGGTCCTTTAGGAAGGGGACAGTTGGGAGCCAGGCTTTGTACCCTATGGGATGCTTTGTACCCTATTTGGTTACCCTTGTTTCTCTATTCCCTTCTGCATAAGTCTACCTTTTCCAACCTTATGGAGGACAATTTGTAGTGAGGTGCAGAAGACCTTGGCAAACACATCACACTTCAGAGACCTGTGTCTTCTTACCCTGAACTACCACACTCTTGGGAGCCCCTCCAGGACAAGAGTTTTCAGGACTAGGACATCAGAAGAGCCAAGGGAAAACTGCACTACTGGCCACGCTGGGCATTGTCAGACCAGAGCTTCCAGGGTGAAGGTTTCACTGTACACAGGGTCAGGAGACATTCACTGGCCCCTGCTACACATGCAGGAGATGTTTCCCTACCACCCCATCTCACACAAACAGGGCAGCAGCAGGGAAAACCCAGCCTGGCAGAGGTAATTCAGCACAGGTTCCCCTGGATAGAAAGGCAAGCATCCCACACCTCAAGTTACTGGGCCCTGCTCTGCCTTCTCCCCCTTGACCTTGTCCCTCCATGCCCAATGCCAAGCCCATACTGAAAGTACTCAGTATCCTACCAAACCATCAAGAGCTCATGGGGACTTTACCTCTTTGTAGATCTTTCCTTTCTCCAGCTGGTTTATTTTGTCCCACTGCAGTGAGCCTTTATCATCCAGTTTTCTAAAAGGTCTGGGAAAAAAAGGGGGAGATGTCAACTTCTTTTGATTTTTGGTGATTGTTACCCAGCAACCAGAATGTTTGAATCAGAAAACTTGTTTACCTATGTAACAACTCGGAATAAAAGCTCTGCATAAGCTCTAAGTGACCTTCTGGGCCTTCTGTACTATTTTCTCAGGGTGAGAAAAAGTGTGAGAGGGAAATGTCTTTTCAAAATGCTTCTCTTGACTGTAACCATTACACGCCAAAATCCCTAACAACTCTTCTTGCTTTTCACAGAGAGAGGAGAGGAAAACAATAGTAATAATGACTCTCTCTGAAATGCTAAGGCCAAGAAGGCTTTGCCATGAAACAGTTTGTGTCCTGTTCTAATCTGTCTGTGTCTCAACCCAACAGAGACCATGGAATGTCCTAATAGGATAAAGCAGTCTCCGTGCTGATCTCAGCTGCTGACCCAAGCTGGCTCCTGTTGTTCCTGAGGATTTGTCATTTAATTCCACGGCCCACTACATGAGTGGACCTTAGGCCCCAGGCAGCCATAGGCAGCCAAGAGAGAGAGAACATCATAGCTCTAGGCTGCATTTGTAAGGCACTTCACCTGCAGCCCATGAAGAAAACCTTTACCAAGTCAAGACAGCTTATAAAACCATTTAGTTGGGTTACTCCTGTTCATGCCAGTGGCCTGGGAAATGGGGAAGGGAAATACATACAGAGAAAAGAATAGATCAATCCCTCAAGGGCAATAATTCCTGGTCGGTCATAAGTTGAGGCACAAAGTGGACACAAGTTCCCAAAGCAAAGACCCCAAGGAGCAAAGTGAGGACAGCAGCCTATTGACTGACCACAAACCCCAGCTGCCACGTACAAAGGCTTCCAGAGCTGCCAATTACCAAACAGCAAGGATCCAGTAACTAAACAAAAACAAACCTTCAAAGAAACCAACCACACAGATACTTGCTGTGGGGAACAGGAAAAGGAAAAATTCTGTCACACTCTTGAGATCTAGAGCCAAGAAATTGCCAGTTCTCAGGCACACCATTCCACTCCACTCCTCTTTTCTTTCTAAAGATTTAAGTACAAACCTAAGTTAAATCCAGACCATGACAAAACTGATGAGGCTTAAACAGCCAATTTTAGAAACATACTTTCTACTTGGCACCACACATTCTATTCACTTATTCCCAGACTAGTCAATTTTCATCTTCCCAGAGAGTATCAGAGGACAAGGGAAGGCTGGATGCCTACTGGACCTAGATTATGCTTAGAAAACCCCTACTCTTCTGGAAGGTCAAAGGAGCTGTTGATTCCAGGGAGAGAGGCCCAGGTGCTCGTGCCCCCACACAGCAGTGCACACTGCCCCGGGCCACATACTTCCTCCGGTCGGTGAAGAAGTTGGGCTTGTCAGCTTGCACGATGACCATGTCGAATAGGTCCCGCCAGTTCTTGCCAACCATGTGTTTCATTCCTTTGTCCCTAAGGGCAGAGGAACAGAAAATGTGACAGATCCAGCACTCTGTTTCACCCAACACTGCATCTTTATAGCTGTCTGTTCTAAATTCACTCTCATTTCAGTAGCAAAGAAGAAAGCACAGAGATGCATGAGCCCCTAAGGCTGTCTCATTGCAGGGAGTATAGATGCTGTGCTTTGTTTTAAGCTGTTCCATCCTTTTTCCTGTACCAGGGAAGCCTGTGATGCAGCAAAAGCTGCTAGAGATAGTCCAGTGGCAGCTTTGGCCAGCCACAGCCTCGTATGTAGAGAGCTGTGGGGTGCAGCATTGCCACAAGCAGTTCCCAGAGAGCTCTCGTGACTATTTGCCACAAAACCCTCGAGCAAACGACGAACAGGTGCTCAGGGGACAGAATACCCTGCACGGCCCTTGCTGAGCTGTGGTGACCCATCAATTTGCCACAACAATACTCACACAAAGCTAAAGGGACTGTTTGTGATGAGGAACAATTTCTTCTTGTGGTTCACCAGCCGGTTTAGCACAGCATAGATTTCATCCCCATGCAGAATATACTGTTCTATATTGGAATGAAACAGACATCATTAATCAGAACATTCTGGCACAAGACATGACCACATTTCTATCAAACAAAACAAAACCTAGCCCCTATATCACTAGGTATGCAAAAGACCTGAGTTGGATACACCTCAGGTAGGCAGGGAGTGAACCATCAATGGTGACAAAATGGCCTTCCTCATCCCCATCAATCCCTTCTAAAGGGAAAGGCTGAAGAACCAAAAAGGCTACTGAAAGAATGCTGATACCAGACTGTCACGAGGGACAAGCACAGCCACTCCAGGCCATGTTGCTCCCAGGAGCTTCCTTTCTCCTGAATGACCAGAGAGCCTTCCCAGATGGTGCCTTTGCATGTTCCCACCATGCCAAGGACCAATGAGCTTCACTCACAAGCTGAAGGAAAAGAGAAACACAAGCAATGAGCTAGCCAATTCCTCCATTAAAATAGATCCTCCACTTTGCATGTTCCCACCATGCCAAGGACCATCATCCCTCACTCACAAGCTGAAGGAAAAGAGAAACACAAGCAATGAGCTAGCCAATTCCTCCATTAAAATAGATCCTCCACTTGTCCCTAAATGCCACTTGGTTCTGAATGCCCCTCTACCCTCAGCTGCCTTTAGTCATGGCACCATTGAGTATTTCATCAAGTTCTGTGTTCCCCTGACTCCTGTGACTGTGTGCAGAGCCTGCCTAGCCATCTTACCCAGAGCACCCACAGTACGAGACGCATCAAAGCAGATATGGAACCAGAGCTCTGTTTCACTCACCCAGATCTTTTTCAATCCATTTGTACATCACTCCTTTCACATGTACATCTCTGATTGCATCCTAAAGAAAAGGGCAGGGGAAAAAGTTTCAGTTTCACATAAGCATTCCTGTTTCCCAGCATGCAAACCTACTGCCAGCACTGAGGACCAACAGAGCAATGACACAATCTTCCTTGCTGAATGAGCAAAAGCTCCATCAATGCCCAGCAGCAGAGCTTGTACAGCAAGGTCACCAACATGCCAAAAGAAGACAGTGGATAGCTCAGCTGATGCAGTACAAGGGGGAAAGCCTCAAACTTATCTATGAAAGTGTAACTTCCTGCTCCTGGAAACCAGCACATGTTAACACACAGGTACTACAGCAATAAACTGTGCAACTCAAAAACCATTTACCATCCCAGACACCAACTGGCTTTTCTTCCTCCCTGTGCCTGTGGAAGACCTGCCAAATGTGACCGAAAGGAGGGAAGAGTGGCTGAGGTGAACAGCAACAGAGGTGAGCATCTGTGAGTCCAAAATGCTCCCCACAAGCCAAAGAGAGAATGCCACAGCTCCCACCCTCAGGAGGCCAGTGAACACAGGCAGAGCAGAAGTTTCCACTAGGAGGGTGGCACAAATCACAGCTGGGAGGGAGGCAAGTTAACAGATGTGGTCAAGGGCATCCAAATAGCCTCCATTTTCCAGGCTAGAGGCCAAGATGCAACACATTTTTTGACACACCCAACTGAGATTCTACCCAGCCTCCATCCAACAAGATATGCCAGACACAAAAACATTTCCAGATCAGCAACACAGTTTGCAGTGTTTGCACATACAAATTCTTGTTTTAACAGTACCATTTTCATCCCTGACAATTTACACAGGTACACAAATGTTGCCTTTCCCCAGGACCCTTAAATCCCTGTTACACTGTGTGCCCCTTTGGGAGCTGCCCTTTCAGACTGGATTCCCACACTCACCACCTACATTGCTACAGTGGCACTTGCTCATGCCACAGTCACCTGGTCTCATGGCTGTGCTGGTGAAACCTGCTCACCCCCCCAAAAATAATTTCCTTCAAAGCTGGGAGAACTTAGATGGGGGATGATGAAGGAAGAGGCATTACCATTTCAAAACAGTTTTAGGAGTCTCTTTCCACCACGTGGATTTGAATGGTAAAAAGGCAGAGGTCACACCTCACTGCCTTATAGGAAAGAAACTGAACAAAGAGCAAGATCTCTAACAAGAAAACAGCTCTAACAAGAAACAGCTTTCTCTTAACCAACACTGGCACTGAAAACAAGCAATGCTTTGGATTTGTGTCAAAACTACCTCTGTATTTTAGGAGTCTCTTTCCACCACGTGGATTTGAATGGTAAAAAGGCAGAGGTCACACCTCACTGCCTTATAGGAAAGAAACTGAACAAAGAGCAAGATCTCTAACAAGAAAACAGCTCTAACAAGAAACAGCTTTCTCTTAACCAACACTGGCACTGAAAACAAGCAATGCTTTGGATTTGTGTCAAAACTACCTCTGTAGAGCAGAAAGATCATGCTCTTTTCTTTCCCTAAGCCCCTGTGCTCAAAAAGCACAAAAGAAGAAAGAGAAAAGGAGAAAAAAAGGGAAAGTACTATAATGTTCCTGCAGGTAAAATCTTGGTAGCCTTGGAAAGTGTCAAACAGGGCTCAAAAACTCCTCCAAAGGGAAGCAGGGCAAACTATACATTTTTACTCTCAAACATGAAGTAACCAAACTGGTGTGACAGGACTGCTTGGATTACATGTCAGCTTCAGTCTTCACCACTACCTCAGGGTCTGCCCTTTTGACTCAGTGCAGTGTCTGCAGCACTCAACCTGCTCCCAAACATACACACTGCCACCAGCATTACCCCTGAGAGTTACAGAAGGGTGTCTTAACCCACCATGACCCTGTGCTGTACAAACAGCTATGCAAGTCCTCTGGGACACCTGTCTGCAGGCACAGAAGGATCTCTGTGCTCATGTTCACAAACCATTTCTTTGCACTTGCACTCAGGTACTGCAAAGGGATAAACTTTGCAAAAATGCTTGTTTATTTTCAGAGTACAGAAAAAAGCAAGAACTCTTCTGGTGAGAGCACAGGACAGTCCCTAACTTTACAGCATGGACTTCAGGCATTGGCACATATTTTTCTGTCATAGCTCTCTTCTCTGCCTACCTGTCACTCCTCAGGGATGAGCACAAAGCCAGGATTAGCACTCAGGAGTGTGAGGACTTGAGCACACCAATTGCCCTGTATCAAGTACGTATTAGTCTGTGGCAACCACCCTCCTGCTCTCTAGATTTCACTTAGGAACACATCCATTTTGACCTCAAAAGAAGGTTTGGAACACACTCTTCACAAAAGACTTCAGGAGTCACCTGTATCTCCTCTTTCCATTCTCCCCATGCCATGAGCAAAACCAACAACCAACACCCCAGAAACATTGTAAGGTCTCATGGTAAACAGGCTGGCATGCTCCTATCAGGCTCTAACAGAATTCAGAACACAAACTGTAACCTGTGGCTGCAGCACAGCTGACAGGTGCTGCACAAAAGGTGTCCTTATCACAAAAGGACATCCTTATCACAGACATGGAGCTCCACTTCCCTCACAGGGCTGAACAGCCAGTGCATGAGCCTAAGATTCCCTCAAGGTACAAATCAAAAACCCTTCTCCACAGAAAAAGGACTTGGAAGATGTGTTGTCTGTCAGCATAAGTCACACAGAGCAGCAATCTCAAGCACTTACATCTTGCCTACAGCATTAACTAAGTCAAACAGTCATACAGTGCTGATAATCCCACACAGTCCTTTCAACCCTCACTTAGCACCTTAGAGTAAATGCCAGGTGAAAGCTACAGTCACCCACTGGAAAATACCCCCAGAGGATCAGTACTCCACAGCTGCAAAGGGAAGAGGTGGATTCTCAGAGCAGGCAAGGGCAGGTGTTTCCCAACAATCACTGTATTAAGTAAACTGTTTTGTAAAAGGTCAGACCAAGCCTCTTTGAAAATTGAGGAAAACAAAGCTTAAAAGTCTGCAGAACCAGAAAACACAAGCTTTGTGACATGTTTCCAATGAAGCACCTTCAACCTAACCAGCCTAAGAACCCCAGAACAAGATAATGTACAGCAACACCAAACATGTTCTGAAAACAAGCTTTGAATATTCCCTGGAAACGCTTTGATCTAAAGGGGCAACAACAGTGCTGTCACATCAGGCTGCTCACCACTAGCCCCTTGGATTTGGGTGCTGCACAGCTCACCAGTGCTAACAAGCAAAGAGCTCACAACTCAGATGCACTATGAGCTCTGGGGCAGTTGACACTATACTTACAGAGATATCCTTGTAGAGATGCACCTGGTCAAACTCAATGCCATGGGTTATGAAGTAATCAATGACTGAAGAGAGCAGTGTCATTTCAGGAAGAGAAAAAATGTCCATAAACTGCTTAAGTGATGGACCCTGGAAAGCAGAAAAATGAGACACATTACACACAAAAAAAGAGCAAAGACAACAAACAGCCTGGAATATATTCCAGGCTAACAAAAAGTAAAACACTAATGTGGGAAGTCCCAGCCACTCAGCAAGCAGCCCTCTCTTCTCAACCAAAACACTAACCTGCTGCATTATCACTCGACAAGAGAGAGACCTTCTCCTCACAAAAATTAAAGGAACCCACCATCATTAACACCACAGGGTGAAGGTGGAGGAAGCAGAGGGTCAGTCCTAGACACTTTTATTTCAACCCCATGCCCTCTGCTTCCCACCTGGCCTCTTGGCATTAACACAGGTGCCAACAAACACCACTCTGCTACAGAAGTAGCCATGGCCCTTGCTGGGGATGCTCACCTAACCTGGGCTGTGACAGTGGACACAGGGCACCAAAACTGCCCAAACCACATTGCAGTGAGGTTTCACAGAGCAGTGCAAGAATCACTCCAACAAGCTCTGCCCTTGAGTCACTACAGAAAACCTATCGTGGGCACAAAGGGGAAGAAAAAAGAACTTCAGCCTATCCAGCAGTCAAGTGGAAATGGACAATTAAATCTTGACCAAGGAATAACTCCCCTTGCATTAGGTAAGGCTACAGCTCTCCCACACATTTGCTATTTTTATAGCCTATCAATCACAAAGTTATCAGTAGGCCAACAGCCAACTCTGGAGGCCTTTCAGTGAAATAAACCCTGCTTATTCTCTAGGTACCACCCGTGCAAAGGACTGCAGTGAGGCTCACTGGGAAGCTGCAGCTGGGATCATTTTTTTCATCTTCCACTGATAAAGTGCCAGATCAGTCAGATGGGCAGTTAATAAGGTCATGGATATGTGCACTGGGAAGTGCACAGACCTCTCCATGAACCTAGTCACCAGCAGTGCCCTGGCAATCCAGTCACATCATGCCTGTTCATATGAGTTTTGAGCAACCCCTGACTGACAGCAGGAAGCTCAACTCTCTAGGGTAATGCTGGTCCACATCAGAAGACATTTATTATAGCTGTATGAATGACAGACACAAAAGCAGCATCCAGAACACCACAGAAGGTACAGATGGTAGAAGGTGAGACATGTGCCTAATGACAAACATGTAGCCCTGTCACCCCAGGATGTAACAATAGAATATCTCCCATTGGTCTGGTCGGGTAAGGGTGGCATGAAACTAGCACTTTTTGCAGCACTATCTAAAGGCAATATTGGGACAACACAAATTGGAGTCAAGAAAGACCATGCAAAAAAGCCAAAGGAACAACAAACAGCATTTTGCCTGGAGGCTATTACCAAAAAATGCTGCAATCAAAACTGTGTTGGTGTGCTGAGGGTTAGACTGTTTCCACCCAGCATAGGACAACTTGACCTACAGCAGAAAAGAACACAAAAGGCCACATCCCACATATTGTGGTGCTGCTCTGGGATACTCACTGAATCCTTTCAACACACTTTTGTCCATTTTGACATCCAGTTGCTAAGGGAATATTTCTCCCGCTAGCAAACCCAAACTTTCCTGAAAACAGCTTCCACCTTTTTTCCTGTTTAAGGATTCTGAGAAAGAAGCAAAGAGGGACAAAGACAGGCAGTTCCTTGAGGGACAAAACCAGGTAGTTCCTACTGAAATAATTGGTATGAGATTTATCAGAGCACAGCAGAGCAATGACCTGTCCTACCTTTCAATATTTTAAGCATAGAGGAGACAGCTAAATGTTCAGTGTTAATTGCAAAGATTTACCTTACCAGTTCTGGTTTTGTTTTTGTGCTTTGTGTCATTTTCCTACAAGGGAAGTCCAGCATCCCCCTGTTCCCTTTAGTGGCCTTGACTTCCTTAGGCAGACAGAGTGACATGAGTCACAATGAAAATGGACCACAGCTTTAGAATACTACATGTGTTTTTTCCAGAACACCCACAAGTTCTCCACCTTCATTATAGGCCATCATGTGTTCTGCCAGTGAAAGCCATGCCAACTGCAGTGTCTAACCCTGGGCAAGGTCTGTGCCCACCTACTGCAGGTGTTGGGATGCCAATACCTGTCATATTCCTGCTAACAGAGGATCAAGAAAATCCTTAAGGGAGAGTATTCACACACTTCAGCTGTATCAGTCCCACTTGTCTTACACCTTGTTGCCAGGAATCAGTGACCTGATAGACCTTCTGTTACCCCTACAGCAACATCAGCATGGCAGACTAAGGAGGACAAGCTCAAAGTTCCCTGCTACAGTCTCACTCCACACCAGTTAAGCTGCGGCTGCTCACACCAGCAGTCATCTTACCCCAGATGCTTTCCCAGTAATGTGTTAGTGGCACAGGTTGAGCAGACATTGCTGGATGCAAATGTCATTAGCTGTAAATACTTTTGTTCTCTTTGGGATCCATCTATTAGTTTATGGAGTTCATTACATTGTTAGGAGATTCATCTCTTCACAATGAATAAGCCTCTATCCCTATTTCTGTGGCCAAAGGCTATACCAAACTTTCCAATACTAACTAGAGGAAAAAAGCAAGCACCTGGTACGTATAAAGCAGCACAGAAAGGCACCTTGGCATGAACAACTGGTCCTACAGAAGGTCACAACTTGAAGCAGATTTCGTTATTTAAAAAGAAAGGTGAAATCATCTCAAGTTTGGCAGGAGTGAGGAGAGTTGCACAGCAGGAAGCTAATCGAGTGCTGTTTACAGATAGATACCAATTTCTAAACAGAAACATCCTACTTCAAAGCTGGAAACATCACTGAGCTATAAACAGTACATACTTATGCAGAAAGCAACCACTTAGATTAATTGCTCCCAAGAGAGAGAGGAATCACAAGGTGGCCTTGCTGGAGACTTCACACAGCAGACTCACTGGGGTACTACCAGAGGAAACTGCCCTTCTCCTTCCAGCTTCCCCTAAGGCAACAGAACCAGCACAAAGGGCAAGAAACAAAGCAGTTCTGGGGGAAAGGGATGTGACCGGCCTCACTTGCCCACTGCACCACGCTAGACACTCGAAGAAGAAAAATCCTTCCTAATTTCCTCTAGTTCAGGCAACCAGAGGATTTCTACAGCTCCTAATGTCAGTACTTTACTACCCTCAACACCCATGGATGCCAACCCTATGAATAAATTTCCCCAGGAAAGTCTGGAGGGGTGTGGCGGGGGATCCCTTCCATGAAGGAAAAAAACTCTACCCAGAACCAAAAAGAGAAAGGCTTTGCAAGCACCTGCTGCTACACACACAGTCCCCTTCCCGTACAGCTCACTGAAAACATCAGCACTGCAGGCTGCTCTGCTAGCTTGGGAGATAGATTTGGCCAAGAAACAAGATGGGAACATCTCCCTATCACTCTCCAGAGCTATTCAGCCCAAGGCCAATAGCCCTGGTGTTTAGGAATGCTTCGCAGATGCCTTTCACATGCTAAACTGCTAAATAACCTCTGGGGTATATTCCCACTGGAACAAAAACACACACTGCAGCTCACTGGGGACAGAGCCTTCCGAGGGAGGCTGGAGTCATTCACATGTGCATACACTTCACTCTGATGCTGATAAAAGAGCTGCTGCATCACACCAGGGCCTACGGTACCTTGCCATAGAAGTCACTCATCTGGTACAGGGGGATGTGCTGCGTACCGCCGTAGAGTTCGATTACCTCTTCATCAGGCACCGGTTTGAGCCCTCTAGACACAGAACAACACAAACAGTTTGTCAATAATCACCAGTCTGCACAGTGCTACAAACTGCAGAGAAAGAGAAGATGGAAAAAACAGGCTCTTTTCTAACAGGCACAAAAGAGATAGCCAGACAGCCTGACAGCTCTTAAGATTCATATAAATCTTTCCAGAGACATTCTTCAGATACCTTGTTTGCTCCTTCAAGTTCATTGAGGGGCTTTATCCACATTCCAAGAGAGTCCAGCCAGAGGCTTCCCTCTGTCTGCTGTCAATCTGCTGACAGGACTGCCCCACCAAATCGGCCCCACGGCCTGACTTTGGCAGCACCTGGTAACTAGTTGCTTCCACGGGTGTATCAGCACTAAATGCAAAGCTGCACGAAAAGAGCTTTCTGAAAATGGATTTCCTTCTTACTCAGTTTTCCTAAGCAAAACCAGTTCTTCATTAAGACCAATCAACAGAGATGGCTGTTTCTCCTCAAAACACTGAAGTCATAGGTATGGCTGAGCTGTGCAGTTCAGGAACATCAGGTTATCTGACTGCTGCAGGCTTTGCTTCTTGCAGACGTTTCCGTGGCTGTTTGCTCAAGCAGCCTGCAGCTTCCCCTTTCTCCTTCCCTGCTCAGTTATTGTACAGCCTCTGAGAAGTTAAGCGTTGCCTCTGTTGTGCTCAAAAGCAAAGGACAGTTTAGGAGAACACTTCAAGAAGGATAGTTACAAAAGGACACTAGGGAAAAAACCAGTTTAAATGTGTTTTCACTATAAATCTCTTTATGAAGCTGAAGTAAAATATGGGCCAATCCCCTTGTCCCTCTCACCCTCCCCAAGCTGGCACTCAAAGAAGCCAATTCTCTCCAATTATGAAACTCCCTTCTTAATATTCCTAGAGTGTTTACTGTAACTGAAGCTTAACAGTAAAAGGGCAGAGATCAAGAAAAAAAACTTACATTGGCTTCCATGCTCAGGAAATACAACAGGATTTACAGGAGCTTTGCTACTGATATGTATGAATTACTACTTCTTACACCCCAACCCCACTCTTTGGGGCAAGGTTTTCCCAGTCTTCAGTCTCACAACTCTTTGGAGAAAAGTTTGCTCTGCACTGTTTCATCCACTTATCCCAAAGCACAACCAGCTCTCCTTGAAGAACAGAAGGAAAAATAGGACAACCTAGGCCTTAAACTGAGTCCAGATTTTGATGCATTATTACTTTACTGGCATGTCTGCACTGCTTTAAGATTTAACTTGCACATGTAGACCACTCTCCTCTTGGCTTTGTGACAAGGCACAGCAGAGCACTGCTGGGATACACTCCTGCCTGGAGAAGACAGGCACTCTCCCAGTGGCATTGCTTGCTCACAGGCATAACCCAGCCATGCTGTAGCTGCAGCTCAGACACCACACAGTATACGTGACCAAATGTGTTACTATTACAGAAAGCTCCAGGTCTTCCCACCCACATGTGGCTTGAAATGCTTGAGGAAAAAATAACTCCCTGCAATGATATGGCAGGTAAGCATTTGAAGCAAGCACAAACAGGATGAGCCAGATGAGACTGTGCTCTGCTCAGAAAAAAAACCACCTCAACATATGCCATGAACACACACTCAGATGCAGTAATCCCCCTCTGCCTATGTGGGGCTTTAGAAGACAATTTTCAGATGTGACAGACCTGTATGCTGTCCCCAGCTGGACATAATGGAAAGCATCGATCTTCATCAGTAGACTCTGTGATAAGGGACAGAATTGGGTTGCTGTTAAAATTTACACTGAAACTTTCAGTTTAAAGTTGCACGCAAATGACGTTTAGAAAATAAAATTCAATATGAACATCCCACATCTATGTACTTTAGGCTGCACTTACTCACCAGCCACTTTCACACACACTTACTCATACTGTGAGTTTTTATTGGTCTCTCTGGCAAAAGAACCTTTCTATGAGCCAAAGTCTATTACACTCCAGTTTGTTTACAGGAATGTAGCTGAAAAACAGGAAGAATAATGTTTCTGTGCCTCGGGACAGTCTCTTCTTATCTCCTTCCAAAAGCTCACACATTCCCAAGGAGCTTTGTGTGCACAAGAAATCTGTTTCTCCTCACACTTATCTTAAGCAGAACTAAGTGGACAAGTTTTGGTTTAGAGCACAGCTGCACCCAGTCATTTTCTTCACACAAAAGCTCTTCCCTCACTTCTCCCCTTTCCCAACAGACGTTTAAGCAAAGATCTTCAGGAGCACACCAGGCTGGTAACATTGGAGCTTTCTTTGCCTTTTTGGTATCAGACTCCCCTATTCATGAGTCATCCCTTCTCCTCCATCCATCATTCTGTAGCTGTAATACAAGTCCTGTATTTGCCTCATATACAAGCCTCATATACAAGCCATGTATATGAGGCATGGAAAGCAGCCTCATACTAAACCCACATCACTACAACTTGCATAAGAACCCAGCATCAAAGTATTCGTGCTCTTCCCACCACAGTGCAAGGTATTTGGTTCCACAGAGCATTCACCACCTTTGGGCACCTTCTTTTATCAGAATACCAAATCAGTGCAGTTGTTATACCTTGGGCAGACCTCCCAGTAATTTGTGAGGAGTGCAGACAGATATGCTGGAAGTTTTACTTAGACAGGCACTACCCAGATTTTTGTGTGTTTTGCAAACTCTGATCCTGAGAAAAAGAGTTCCCACCTTCTCCCTCAAAAGGCACTTCGCTTGGCTAGGCCACTTCCCTGTGTTTCTCTGATATACCAGCCAGAGATTCAAACAGAGAAAGAACCTTCAGTTTCTCACAGATCTACTTCTTTGCAGTCAGAGGCATGAGCAGCCTGCTGCCATGCTGTCACTACAGTTAGGACAAAAACCACAGAAGAACTCTGTGTAGTTTTCCCCCCACGCACTCCAGCCTGCACTGCTGCTTCCCTGAATTTCCTCAAAGCTCAGTGCAAGAAAAAACTACTAGAGTGAATCAAGTTTCTCTGCTGTGCTCCCATTTGACTGCCTGGCTGCAGCAGCCAGCATAACTTCAGTGGGCATCAGGCTTTCAGGGAACCAGTCCAAAGTACTGAAAAGGGTTAAAGCTAATGCCTGCACTTTGCCTGCCTGTGCCCCCCAGAAGCATGCATCTCAAGTAGCTTGGAACTTATTCCAGGCAGTCCTATTATTCGGGGTGGGGGGTGGGGAAGGCTTCCGAAAGCATTCTCCTGACAAGTCATTTCTATTATTGGAGTAAGACATAAAGCCTCTGCTCCTGGCAAGTACTTGTAGATGCAGGATTGAGTTTTGTTGTTTAAATTTCCTGAAAGACAGAAATGATCACACAAACAAGCTCAGTTTTCTATTAATTAGCCTGTGGAATTAACTGACTTTTAAATTGGCAAGGCTGTTTACCAGAGGCCTTTGCTAGAATGTCCCATTCTGCTAGAGGCCAGGCAAGCACAAAAGACATCGTTCCCCTGGGAAGCACCCACGCAGTGAAAAGCACAGCCACATGGACTCAACGGGAGTTTGGTGCTAGATGTTATTGCAAGCAATGACACAAAGTACTTCCACTTAAAACATAACAATGGAAAACAAATCCCAGAACACTGAACTTTGTACACCTTACCTTTTGTACATCATAGTGAAGTCCACGTATGGCAAACCCTGGAATGTAGTCATACTTCCCAAGCCCTTCTGGATACTAGGAAGACAAACAGCAACATTGTCAGGGCATAGGTGCTGTGTTATCAACAAAACCATTTCACCTGTTGAGCTGGCTTAGTCCTGCTAGTTGTCTTATCCCAGGCATAAAATGACCAAGGAACTGGTGTGCTTTGTTTTGGCCCTTCAACAAAGTGGATCAAAGAGGAAAGACAAAGGATCAGGATTCCCACAACTAGTTTCATTCATGTAAGGGACACTAGTGAAAAAGTATCAGATTCACTCAGGCAGTGAGGACACTTCTAGTAAGCTCCACTCAATGCATGTATTTGGCACAGACTAGCACTGCAGAGCCTCTCTACACAGAAAGGCATGATGAGAAGGAAATGTACAGAGCAGTCACCTATTGCAATCAGGGTGTGTGTTATGGGACATGCTGTGCAGAGTCATCCCACCGACCTGCACATGTCAAATCCTGTACAGCTTCAGTGTTGGCCCATGGATCATGTTTATCCACTGTGTGTACCTCAAATCAGCAATTCTGTAGGCATCATTTCCAGAGTTTAGAAAAACTGACCAGATGTTTTCTAGACTAAGATTCCCATTCTACATTTATAAAACCTCAGGCCTGTTCAGCATGGTAAATTGTCTCAAAGAAAATTAATTCCATGTACAGAGAAAGTTTTCTGCAATCCAATATTGTGAAACATGAAATTTATCTCAATAAAAAGAACTAATTGACACCTGTGTACAATACATGCACAAGCATGTCTGGGGTGCTGCAAAGGCTTGTAAGCTTAAGTTGAGTGGAAATTCTTAGCACCTCGTTACCTTGAATTGTTCTATTAGGATGTCTCTGGCAGTGTTGAAAATCATGGAGTGTAGTAAATTAGAATACTGTGCTAAGGTGTAATCGTAGTCAAAGCCATATATCTCCACATCTCCCAGGCTGATCTCGTTGTTAGCGTAGATAGCAGCTGGGTTGAGGAGATTGCAGACTCCTGGTGGAAGGAGATCTAAGTGAAAGGAAAGGGGAGAGGTTAGAGAAACTGAGAATCAATGAAGTTTTGACTTTTTGTCCTGGACCAGACAGCAGCTGGAAATACCACGCAGCAGCAGCAAAGGAACACAGAGCTACTGTTGAAGGCTGCTGTTAACTCAGTCAAATAACCCTCCCTGTGAGAAAACACACTGTGAAACCTCTGGCTGCATCTGGCCATGATGCTTTCTATCCACTTGCACAGTAAGACTGACCTTTTGTGTCAGGAAGCTGCAAAACAATGCCCCTGGTCTCTGGCCCACATGAAGCAAAGCCCACCCGAGGTACTGCAGTGTCAAATTTCTGAGAGCAGCTGCAGTTTCAGCAGGCTCCAAGTGAAAGGTAGCTGTGATGGATCACCACAAAAACACACACCCCTCACTTAAACTTGAGCAAGCAAACAGGCTCACTCTCCTCTTTAGGAAATACAGATTACTCCACTTTAGAAATGCTGAGGTTTGGCCTTTGGCTTTTTTTGTTTCTCACAGGAGCAGCCAGACTTCACTGAGAAATCCTGCAGGTACTGTTAGGGCTTTTGTTATTAATGGGTAGGATAAAAAAAGGCTTCGTACAAACACCAACAACATGCGAAAAAAAGCTCACACTAAGCTATGCTCTTGGAGCAGGAAATGCTGATAGCAACAAGTTATCTGCTTTCCTCTGATAAACAGCTGTGGAAACAGCTCAGTCCCTGCATGTGGTTTGTCACTGCAAAACAGGGTTGCTGTTCAAGATGCTTGGGAATAACACTGTGCTCCCCAGACCACTGGGAAAATGGGGTTAAGTGACCAAGCAGCTGAACTCCCTGCATATCCCTTTCCAGAGCAAGCCCAGGGAGGAGAGCTTTAGCTTCACTGCAGCAGGAAAGGCAGGAACAGACTTCCCCCTCCATGAGAGCTGTCCAGTGCGAGAGGAGAGACAGCAGTAAAAATAGTTCCCTGCAGTAGGTTGCCTAGTCACAACGACACTGGGGGACAGAGAGGGGAAGGAGACATTTCCTCCCTCCTCAAAGATGAGTTATTTTCTCTTTGAATGAGAGAAAAAGTGCAGACATCTTCCAGATCCTACACAGCATCAGCGGATAGGATATTTTTTCCTTTCCTACCCTAACTTTTGGCTTTTAACAAGAAGCCCTGTGCTGGTTCTGTAGTGCTTCCTTGCTATAATAACAAGTTTCACCTGAATCTGGGACAAAAAAATGTGTTATTAGAAAGAGATACCAGCCACACTCAAACAAAGGCTTTGTCTGGAATTACAGCAGAATTTAGGTAAAAGTCCAAAGTACATTTGTGAGCACTAATTCAGAGAGGTAACCAAAGAAGCAGGATTCAAATATATCATAATATTTATATTTCAGGGAAAAACAAATGGGTATGTTACAAAGCATACCCATCCCTCTCTCCTAACCCACCTGGCCTTCAAATGCCATGCAGTAGCTCACCTGGAGAGGAATCACTAGAAAATGAAGCATATATTAAGGCAGGAGGACTGACTTCGTGGCTACACTTTGGGAACAAAACCTCTCTTTGAGTGGTTCTGCTGGTGGCAAAGCTCCTGGAAGAGGCTGAAGAGAGTGGATGCGACCCAAGCACTTTGCACTGGGATTTTAAAAGATGATAAATGTAAATAGGATTCAGATGATCACAACTTTCATCCTTTCAGCATAAATGCTCTTTGCACCATAAACAAACAGAGCTCCACTTCCTGTTTTCACCTCCAGATATCTTGTGGGAAGACCTTTTTCTAGGCATACACTGGGATTTGCAGGGTGTTATTTTTCTTCTTCATGAGAAAAATGATGACACAACCCTAATCCCACCTCAGGACAAATGTTCAGTGCTTTCCTCTTCTATTAAAGCACTTCTTTCTTTGTACAAACGTACCCACTTGCTGCTTTAGCTTCCCGACACAGAGGTCAAGCTCTCCCAACATTGCCCTTTTGCTAACAGATTCAGGGCAACACATTTTGATAGTGTGAGAGCAGCACAAAACACCACTGCCTGATCCCCATCTCTCACAAAAGACATGAGAACCATGCATGCCAGCCACAACTTCTGCAAAAATCCCATCAAGAAAAGCTAAGGGAGCTGCAGGATTTTCTAACGAGGGTAGTGTGAGCTTCACTTAGCAAGTCCTACCTGTGATCAGAAACATAAGCAGTTGCTGTGCCACAGCACCATTTATGCAATACATTTGGACCCAGTGGATGAAGTAATGCTCTGCCCTCACACCCCCAAACAGCAGAGTCTCTCTGCTGTTCCGTCATTCTGCCCCACTCAGACATTTTGTCACTCACTCACACAGCATGTTGTCACTTGCCTGGTCAGGCTGAAAAAGGATGCATACACTACCCAAATGCTCTATCACCATTGCCTCACACACAACATGCTCCCTACACACTTCCTGGAGTACCACATAACTCCTTGCTGTGCTTCCTATTACACATCATTGTCACCAAACCAACTGCAGCTTGCTCTTTCCACTCCATCATCCTACATCTGAAATGTACAGTAATTTCAAAGTCAGTGATCCCCAGGAAAGAAGGAAATGCTCCGAGTTTCAGTCTAGAGACTCACACTGCACATTTGGCTCAGTGTAAGTGCCCATTTGTAGCATCCTCCTCGGAAGATATGCAGGTGTCCAGCTCCTCTTTAAGCTCGTGCAGTCTCCATGCAGGACCATGCAAACTGCATGAGGAGGTACCACAGGCAAGAGAGGAGCTGGGAGCACAGGCAAAATCAGTTTCAACACAAGAGCTCAAACAAGCCTGGGGCTTACTAAGTCAGGTTCCACGAAGTTTGGCTTAACTGTGTATTTGGTTTGGGTTTGTTTTCTTGTGGTGGTTTGTTTGTTTGTTGTGGTTCTTTTAAAGATAACCACCCAGGTGGTTATCAATCCTGAGTGCTCAAACTTGGGGGCTGCTGCTCTGCTGACATTCCCCACGTAATCTGCCAGGGATCTTTGTCTCCGATTTCCTGGCAATTGTCAAATCAAAACAAACAGACACCCTCCAGAAGCTCATGAAGATGCCAATTTTCATGAATGATAGCTTTTACTTTTCTTCTGCCAAGACATCATAACAGATTGCTGGACAGATAGGATAAATTACAGCAAGAAGAAGAAACACAAAACAAAGCAAAATGAAAATCAGTTTTGGTTATTAAAAAAGAATAATAATCCCAACTACTCTTTCCATCTGAGTCCTAACTGGAAAAGGAAACAATATCACAGTTAGTCACTGTCTACTCAGCACCAGGGTCTGCACATCTGAGGGCAGTGGGGGGGGGGCACCAACCCCTGCAATGGATACAGCCCCTGGAATCTGCATAACTTGCACAATTGGATCCGGTTTGCAACTCTGATGGTTTTAAGGGAAGTGTCTGCACGCCCCTGGCACATGATGAAACTCAGCAACAGAGGCAAACCACAAGAAAGCACGTTTGATCTCGTGCATTTCTATACCTGGGTGTAAATGCAAGGTAAACACACAGCGTGTCCTTCATTCTAGCACTATAAGAACCTGAACAGCTGCTTCAGTCAGAGTATCTTCATGGGAGCATAAGTGCCTCTTCTCAGGCAATAACCCACATTGTTACAAAGCAATAACACTCGAGCCCCAACACGAGAGCAGAGATGGGAACAAAAGCAGGTAATTAACTGTGAGCAACGACTAGAGACACCATATGGCCCCTTCTGATGTGAAAAACGCTCTGGTCGGGAGGTGCCAGTGCATCCTGTGCTTATCCAAGCTCCCAGGGTACCCACGGCATCCTGCAGGAAATGCTCCTTTTCTTTCAGCCTCAGATCCAGCATGTTAGTGAAGAATAACACATAAAAAAGGCAACTCACACCCATCTCACACCCTTTGTACTCCCAGAGGTCCAACAGAGCAGACATCTGCACTAATTTCTTTGTAAGACAAGCAAGGAAAAGTAGGATACTGAAAGCAGATGGCCACCATCCTCCATGTTCTTCATGAATCAAAAAGTTTCCCTTGCTCACACTGACTTGCTTTCTAAAGACATATTGCCAGTCTTCCTCCCTTCCAAGTACCTCTTTATCCTTTTAAAGTGTTGCTTTGTGCCATTTCCTGCAAAGCACTCACTCCAACCAGCCAAAGTAGATACTTCTACCCACAGGGTAGGAAGAGGGAAATATTACTTAAAGAACACTAAATGGCAGAGGAACCACGTTAAAACAGTGCTGAAAATTACTTTGGAGCATAGGCTTGAATTTATGCCATTATGCCCAAATATTTTGGGATTTCTTGCCAATCCCAACATGAACTAAAAGCAATATTTAAAAAATACCATTTTATTCCAAAAATGGCATTTTTAAAATCTACAAAGACACTATACCAATGCTATAATAGCTCTCTACAAGAAGAAAAGGTTACTTTTAAGAAAGCAGCACTGGGACGTTAACATAACTGGTTGCACTTCCAGTTCTGGCTGCTGATTGCCTTTCCCAGGCCCAGCTCAATCTGTACATGCCACAACTCATGAAATGTGCACATTCCCTAAGCGATTTGGAGGGCACTTGTTATCATAGCACTGAACTCGTTCCCTGGTTTGGCAAAGAGTCAGGCCACACAGTGCTTTGGATGAGCCACACAAGCAGAATCAACACTGCCAACACCAACATCACCAAGGCAGTGCTCACACGGGGCTCCTCTCCCATTTCCAAATGCAGTGGCACATGTTGATGCCTGTGGTTCGCATTGATCAGACACAAAGGTATCTCTTGATCCACACAAACTACAAAGAGTGAGAACTTCCTCTGAGCTACACCCTCAGTGCTATTAATGTCTCACCAAGCTCTTGCTGTCTGCAAACCTGTCTCTCTTCTCAGCAGTTCTCACATTGAACCATGCTCAAACCTGCCATGCAGAAGCAAGTAGTTAGCAGCTCCTGTAAAGGTTCCTCAGGAAAGCTGATTTATTGTAGCCACGTTTATGGGATTGAAAGACCTAGGAGAAAACAAACACACTTGTTTACAGGCAAATCCTGCTTGACAGTCCCATTGAGTTCCAGGACTGGATGTTTCCTAGAGTGCAAGACTTCAAAGCTTACTGAGTGAGCATATCAGCCTTCCTTGACACTTCAGTTGTCATCAGATCAGCAAACAGCAAGTCTTGCTCAACACCATCCCTCTGACAAATGTGATTGCACTTTTCCTTTTGCCAGAGTAAAGAAAAAAAAAAAAGCACAGTCAGTGGAAGTAGTACCCTCCGATTTTTCAGGCAATGAAATTTGGTCCTAAGAGTCAGCGTTGCAATAGGTAGGGAGGATAATGAAAAGAACAGCTTCTCATGAGCCAATGCTAAGGGGAGATTTTACCCCAGCAGCACCTTCTGTATAGCACTGTTGTCTGTCACTTGTCTCACCACACTGTGATACAGTGCAGAGCACAGATGTGTTTCTGCAAGGCTGAGAACTGCTGGTGCCTGGGCTCTGGCCACCAAACCTGCACCACCACTGAGCTTTACTGCACAGAAGCTCTCAGCCTTCACAGCCTGCCATGTCCATCACAGTCAGCATTTGTTGTCGGAATCCTGTGCAAAAATGCAACAGTGCTCTGTAAATCTGGTCCTAAGCAAGGGCTGGTCTGAAAACACATAAGTTTTCCTGGCAGAGACCTCCCTCCAAACCAATAGCAACTGACAACAAAGGACTTCACAAAGTGGAGTTTCAGAGAAGGAAGGTGAAGGTGGCACCACAGAAGTCCTCCCAAACTCAATGCTGATGAGTGATGTTTTTAAATCCAAACTCCAGCACAGATATTAACTTCTACATCAGAGTTAGAAATCAAGCCCGAAGGAACAGACTGATGCCACATTTTGTACATTTCGTTTAGTCATCAAAGCAACAATTAAAACTTGGACCAACTCTGCTCATATCTCTTCCTGACAAGACTTGTCTAACAGCACAGTCTTTTCTTCTTTAAACAAAACCTTCCCATTCAACATGTCTAACAGCTACCTGGAGGTTTGTGAAGAGTCTGCTCTGTAACACTTGGGCTGCTTCCCCCAACTGCATTTTGCAGTTACTCCTGCTGGTGAGTTCTCCACATGAAGGGACAACTTTATCCCTTGCATCCCAACAGTTATATGAACACAAACTTCATGATCTGGCACATAGTAAACTGAGCATTCTCCCAAGGAACCATGACACAGCCTATTAACACATCTGCATTTAGGGTTTATGAACAAGAAAACAGATGCCTTTGAGGATATTAAGGTCCAAACAGCACAAGTTGGAATTTCTTTCAAGTAATGGAGCTAAAACCACAACTCAAGTCTTGGAGCAGGGTGTGTTAACAAAGCTCGTGTCCTCTGCCAGCACCTTGCTCCAGTGGCACAGGGAAAGGAGCTCTCATCCTGCAAAAGCTGGAATGCAGCAGCCAGAGCACCCAACAGATCGGCAGCCAATTCCTTTGTGCATCATGAAGGGCTTTAGATTTTATGTACTGGAAGGTGGGGGAGGAAGGAATGACAGACCTTGCCAGTCTCAGAACAGGGAGGCAGTTCTTCCAGATGCCTCTGGCTGGCTGCTGTCCTTATCCCAGCCCTTAGATAAACAAAAGCTAACGGAGAGCTATTTAACAGCAGGCGCACACACACACTTCCTAGCCCTACACAGTGCTTACCTACAGCATTCCAAGAACTCAGAAACCAGCAGCAAAAAGTTCCCTGCCCTTATGCCACGAAACTTATTTGTAGGGGAGTTGGCTGCCAAACAGACCACCGTCCTGTTTTACACGAGGACAGATTTGGCAAGTGGTCTGAGGTTTCTTTTCTTGCACTTCTTTAGAATTCAAAGGACCCGACAGAGCCAGGTAACTCCTTGGTGAGAGAAGCAAAACCACACATGCACTCAGGAGTAAAATGTGATCCACATCTGGAACCCAGACTGAGCTCAGGACCAGGAGACACCCCAGCAGCTGTAGCACCAGTCACCTCCAAGCTCACTCTGGTGCCAATGGC